>NC_048408.1:14377360-14449208 GCF_013103735.1 Etheostoma cragini
GTGTTCTTTTGCTCACATCAGCATTCACCTACAAAACGCTTATGTGGCAGAAACAGTGCTGTGAGCGAGCCTTTGGAGTGACAGAAGGTGAATTAGAGAGTGATTAGAGGTGAATTCTAATTCACACTCCCATGTGTCTCCCTGTCATTTGTAGGACAGGGCATTTGCAAACTAACGAGAAGTGTGTCAGACAGGTCGTAGCATAGACACACAGCTTGACAATAGCTGCCCAGCACACAAAAACATGGATGCAGTCCTTACAGACAAAAATACTGAGACATAAATTGCACACAGGGTACAAGTGGCTGGTAGGAGGAAGTAAATTTTTTAATTTTCTATATGATTTTTCTTTTTTTTCTTTATGTGAAAGACAGCTGAAGAGCTGAGCGACAGTGGAGACTGAGAGAGAACTACTGAAGTAAAGGCCACCGTCTTCCAGACAGTGTTTGACCTTTGTCTCTATCCTTCTAGGCATTAAACAAACAGATGCATACAAATAAAGCTGTGTCACCACGATTTTGCATTTTTCAATTAATCACAAATTTCAATTAAAGTTGATTAAACATAGGAACCTGTACTGAACTATATAACTAATTTCTATGAAAATGTAACTGGCAAAAAAACATCAATTTACTCCATCAAAAGGTAGAAATTGACATACTTTAAAATAAACAATCTACCTCTGATTAGACAACATTGTAAGAATGACATGCTTTTCATGTTTGAATAAGTTGTTGCAACTTCTTTTAGCCCTACCAATGCAATTTTTCTTCTTCTTTGCAAAAGTAGTCAGACAGGTCTGGTTAGCCCTTCAATTAATATGCCTTAACTCCTCGATCTCAATCACTGCTCTGCGAAAACATAATTGACGTACATGTTTGTCAATTTCCCCTTAATGATAACCACTGATGCATGTATTTGGCCTGTAGGGCATGGCAATACAAGCACATTACTGAATAAGTGGTTGGGCAGATGCAGTCCCATTTAAAAGGTGTTTGTGTGATGAATGCTATTGTGGTATATAGTAGATGACATAATGATACAATCAGAGGTACAGTAGCTTCATTACTTACCTTGACAATTTGTAAATGTCGTCTCAATCATTGGTCTATAAAAGCTCTTTCAAAGTCTATAAAGCACTTGTCTAGATGTACATTGCTGTCATAAAGAGATGCGCCGGATGTTCTTCTGTTTTCGCTATCTATTTCGCAACGGCACCATTACTGCATCAGAGGCTTAGCGCTGACCAGGACGGTTGTGATTTGTTTAAAGCAATACAAATAAACCAGACTGTTTTTTCCCCTATCTCAGAATAGATAAGTGGTGTAGCCAGATCATACTCAAGACACAGTGCTGCATATTCTAGCAAAGCAAGACTAAGAAAACCCTGCTTCCAGAGTTTGAACTATAACAACATTTGTCCACCAGAGAGCACTGCCAAGGTCATTTTTCAACTGCTAAATGCCAGCTTAATATATTGTTACAATTCTTTTGTGACCAAATTCAAGGGAAGCATGTCAAAGTTAGTGATTCATCATTATTATATTATATCATCTTGTAAGATGCTAGTACTTGTTTAAAAGCCTATTTCACGTCTAAAATGTGACTATCGTGTGTTTTACTTCTACCGTCAAAGCTCCCCGATGCAGGTTTTGGATCCAAGGACAACATTGATTGAGGTTTTTAAATGCCTGTTAACCTTCTGAGGTTTGCTTCTACCTCGAAACTGTTATTACTTCTCCATTTTCAATTTGCCCGTTTATAATAATAACTTTTATTTATATAGCACCTTCCAAGAAACCCAAGGACACTTTACAGAATTACAGTGGCTTTTTAAGGGAGGCTGTAGACCGTGGTGAACAAGTGGTGTTTCAGGAGTTTTTTTTTTCAAATGTCCAGGGTTGTAGCATACTGAATATCTTCAGGGAGGGTGTTCCAGCAGGGATGGACTGCAACTAAAGGTTCTGTCTCCAAAGGTACAGAGTCTGGTGTGGGGAATGGAGAGCAGACCAGCGTCTGAGGATCCCAGGTTTTGGGGTAGGGGTGTATGGATGGAGATGGTCGGAGAGGTACAGTTGGGCCAAGGCATGGAGGAATTTGTAGGTGAGAAGAAGGATTTTATATTTGATGCAAGACTTAATTGGGAGCCAGTGAAGTTGAATGAGGGTTGGGGTGATGTGCTTCCACAGTAAGGAACTTTTCCACCACAGGCTTTCCTTTTTTATGCATAGGTTAATGTATTTTACTGTACATTTAAACTGGTGTTTAGGTTTTCTGCCGCAATTTATTATTACTTGTTGATGTATTCACCATTATTATCCTCATTGTTTCAAACAAGTAAAATGTAAATATTTGAGATGGCAAAACATCGTAAGATCATCATTGTAAATTGCAGATAACGACTTTGTAGATTTTTTTAATTCACCATTTCACTGAGCTGTATGCCATGGTGACTCCCACAGTCCTTGTGTTCTAAACAGACATTAACATTTCTAAACAGCAACCATATCATCACAATACATATGTCACAATACAATAGTATTTTGATTTTAAACATATTTCATATTCTGCGATATATTGCAATGTATTGCCTTTTTCCATATTCAAATATTTCCCAATTTCAAAGTATGTCCTCTAAGGAAAACTTTGTCAACATCTGTTTTATCTAAAATGATACATTTCTCTGTTTGTTCATCTCACTTCAATTTTGTTGCTGCAAAATAGAATTGTCAAGCAGACAAACTGACCAACACATATATAATAATTGACTGACACTTGGTGTCAACGTATGGATACAGTATTGCCCAGCGAGATAACACAATACTAGACTGAATCAAATTTTTTCCCCCACCCCTAATTTGCTGCAACCTTAATATCTTTCTCTGATGATAGGGCTATCTAAACAGTAACAATTTTAATGATAATGCTGAGGATGTAACAGAGCTCTTTGAAAACATCAGTTAGGTGTCAAAAAATGACAATGACAACCCTCAAAGTTTTGATGAAAAGGGCGTTTTGCAGACTTGATTGGTTTTCAACATCCACACCTTCCACTGGCGCCCGCCAATCGCACATAACTGTTTTTTTAAACTCCGACAATGTAGGAGTGTTCTATGAAATACCCAGAAAATGTAAGCATTAAATTAAGCTCTTGGCAGAGTTGTCAATTGCACCATCTCTCTCCCGTCTCCTTCAGGTCTCCAAAGAATGATAGGTGGTGAGCGGCGGAGAGTACGTTCAGACTAAGATGGCCCTTAATAAAGAAGGTAAAATATGAGAGCATTAAAACACTGCACTTAATCTGTCCATTCAAATTTGCCCCATTAATCATAATTAATTCGCTACATTAAATTTCCCGACTTAATTACATGTGCTACAAAGGTATAATTGCCTTGAAGGATGCATATTGTGATCCATCATCCCACCAGAGTGGTGCAGAATCTTCTCCAGTAATTATCAAAGGTGTGCTTGTTAGAGAGCTGTAATATTGACGTGAGGATTCACTTTAGTTGTAAGCTCTAATGCACTATAATATGTTCTGATTTTTAGAACATTGAGATAGATTAAATGGATATACGTATGTATATGTTACATATCCTTTGCACATTTGCAACAGGATGTCTATTTTGGGATAAGAATGTCAGGTTCGTCTTGGTTGGAATGTAGACGGGACAATATTGCTCTGTTGCACCGCAAGAAAGGATTGATAGGTAGGAAATGAACTATTCAGCAGCACTGTTGACAATATGATTACTTTTTTTTTTTGCCAAAATTTACACTGAACCAATAGAGGGTCTAGAGAAAACAGAGGGAGTGGAAAGTCTGCAAGAATCAACGGAAGTCATTTGTTTTTTTAATTAGAATCGTAGAGGGTGTGACACCCAGGGTAAGTCATGTATAGTTGCCATTTAAAAGAAAATAAAGATCTTCTTTGAATGGATGAGAACCCAAACTTATTTTGATTAAATATATTCATGTTACATACAACTTAATTGAGAAATAGCTAGCTAAAACACTATACATTTTGAATTTGGACAGATCATTACAAATAAAATATTTAATTTCCCCAAAGTTCTAACAGTTTAATCCGAGTCCTATAAGCACATAAATACTCCTAATTACACTTAAATACGTTTAGTAAAATATTGATGTGAACAAAAAATTGTGTGTGTGTATACATTCTGTATATTTAGTGCTAATCCTGAAAAAAAAAAATAATCAGCCTTGCTAGTTTTTTAGTTTTCAGGTGCTTATCATGTACAGTATATTCTTTTTTTGTCCTGTGAGTTAGGGTCCTTTCGCAGTGCACAGTTCACATTTACTTACATGTTTTAAAAATGTATTCAGCAGTAACTAAGCACTTCTAATCTTTTGGGATCTTTTTTACAAAGAGTGTTGCAAAGCAGCATGATTAAGGCTAAATCAAATCAAATCAAAAGGGTTCTTGTGCCCATGAACTTTCCTCACATGGTCACACTCAGCTTTGCTGATGTGAAACCATCAATCTTATCCCACCTTAATCACCCATCAATTTATCTGCTGCACTTGTTTGGAAATGAAAGGGACAATGCCAGCGTCCTATACACAGAATTGTCCATCAAACAGCCCATTCAAAGTGATAAATCAATGAATTTATTGGCCTTCATTAACCTTTTGACATTTGATTAATATTCTCATCAATAACAGTAAAATGTGTCCTTGCACAGCTTGGGACAAAGCTTATTTAACCTTTGTATTCAAGGTAACCAAAGCCTAGGAGTGCTTTTATTAATTCATTCATTAGTCCCGGCATCTAAAAGGCTCCCTTTTCCTATTAGATCTAATGGACATTTTCATTTTTCCGGACACCTACAGTTTGCCACAATAAAACGAGGGATGATGGGGTTGTGTGGTCTTTACACAGAAAGAAAATGGTCTCCAGTTTGTGGGCCGTAAACTGGTAAAATCGGATAAGTAAGCCCAGTATTGTGTCTGAGTTTCACACAGCCACGGAGCACACAACCCATTAGTACCCGCACTGTGGCGTTCCTGATGTGGGCATTAAAGAATATATCCTCTTTATGTGGAGAACTTTTTAAAGGCTGCACAAAATCCATACGCTACTAAACAAAACATAGTACTGTATGTACACTAATATTAATGACATGAGATAAATGCCAGAAACTCACTGTTTAGGCTACTACTGTAATGGAAGATATGATTTGGAAAAGAAATGATGGATAAGATCAAACTTTACTAAACTGCTCTGGATGGAAATGGCAAAAGAATACTTTCTGTTATGTACATACACACACACACTGCAAGTCTTAGGCACATTTGATCTATATACAGCACCCACTGTTAGCTAGCTAGTTATGAGGAATGTGAACGCCATCTTTGTCGCAGCATAAAAGGACGTGTTGTGCTCCTACTTTGCATCTTCCTGCAAGAAAGACAGTTGGCAGTTTGGGTGGGCTGACCCTTTAATAACCAAGTTATCATAAAAATGTAATTGTAAATGTCATAATGTAGTAACAGCTTTAATTCAGGAGATACCTGACTGCATAATAAGTCCTTGTAAAAGTTTTTCTTTTTTATTATTGTATTTAGTTTATAATGAAACAAACAGCAGGATCTGTGCCAGCAGCCCTGATATTCTCACTGCAAAGCTCACAGTTAATTTGGCATTAAGGATCAGTAAAGTCATTTTTCAGTCTTTATTCACATTCCAAAAATGGAGAGGGATCCTTACCGTTCAGTTTCCCCTCTGTGTGACTAATACCTTTAATCTAGCCAATAAGTTAATGCTTTGATGAACCTTAGAGCACAGAGCAATTACTATCTGCTGAGGTTGCTTGTTTTATAACTGAGGTGAGAACAGCAATTTAAGTCACCCTACTGCTAGCTATCAATCAGCAGAGGTGAAATGTTTGAACTTCCCTCATGAAACTGCATGATGACAGTTAAATGAAGGCCAAGATGATGGCGGCTATGTGTAATTGAATTTCTCCTTCAGATGAGGCCGGCACTGAGTCATGGACCACAAGAAGTGATCTTATCAAATTTCCATATTTAATTGAAATGGAGAACAAGCACAAAGTTTCAAGAAGCACTTAGAGGCTTGTATATCATCTATTGGTTTTTTTCCATTGCGCCTGACAAATGGACAGTAAGGAGGAACCTAACCCGTTCTAATTTCCTGGCGCGCCCTGATAATCAGTGGTGACAACATGCTTTTTCTATGGCGTGTATATCTTCCCTGGATAAGGAAATGTTAATGCAAGATGCAAATACACACAGAGAGCTTTGTAATGGAAATGCAGTCTGAGGTCATTGTGGTCAGATTTCAGCCAGTGCATGCTGTGTGACCGTAATCTAAAGAAAATCAATTGAAAAGTCCCCTAACTTTGCCTCTTACCTGCTAACTCAAACAAATTCACTGGCTCCCCATCTCCCACCGGATCACCGGATCACCAACAAAATCCTGGTCCTCACCTACAAAGCCCTCCACCATCTTGCATCCTCATACCTCACTGACCTCCTTTCCCCCTACCAACCCTCACAGTTCCTCAGATCCACCCTAGCCGGTCTTTTCTGCATCCACAAGTCCAAACTCCGCAGTTTTGGGGACAGAGCCTTCTCCATGGCAGCTCCCAGGCTCTGGGACTCCCTCCCCCAAGGGATCCACACTTCTGAGTCTCTCACTCTCTTCCAGTCCCGCCTCAAGACCCATCTCTTAACCTCTGCCTATCCTTAAACCCCAAGCCCCCTCCCTTCTCATCTGTGCCTGAATCATGTTTAGCTTTGCTTTGTTTTGTTTTGAATTGTTTTTATTATCTTCCTGCCCTGTAAAGCGGCTTTGAGTTTGTGCAAAGCACTATATAAATTCAATGTATTATTATTATTATTATGATTATTAGGTCCTGTAGCAGTAGCTAGCAAGTCTTCCCTTGAAAAAGTGATTTAAAAATGAATGAAGCCCTTCATTATTGCCACTGTGCATCACACCTCCAACCGGCCCGTCAGACACCGCCTACCAGGAGCCTGGTCTGACCCAGGTTTCTTCCTTAAAGGGAGTTTTTCCTTGCCACTGTCGCATTATGCTTGCTCTAGAGGGAACTACTAGAATTGTTGGGACTTCTTAAATTATAGTGTGCTCTAGACCTACTCCATCTGCAAAGAGTATCAAGATATGTTGTTATGATTTGATACTATATAAAATTGAAATAAATTCTGTGGCATCACTTCCACCTGGGCTGCGACACGTTGGTTGCTTAGCCTGCCAGCCCTGCCCCAAAAAAATTAAATATGAACAATTAATAGTTTCAGATCTTAATGCCTCTTGATGGTAACATAAGCCCTAAAAAGGGGTAGAATAACCTATTTGTAAAATGTGTTTATGTATTCATTTGTAACCATTATCATGCTCACAGTACCAGCAGAGAAATTTGCACATAGCTTTTCATCAGAAAGAAAGCCTAGACTCTATGCTTTTCTCCTCTAAAGTGAACATGCCTGACCTCCCTGGTCCACCCTGATTCTTGCTACCACCTCATCTCTTTTATCCCTTCTCCCTCAAATCACCAACCCGTAATAATTTCCCATCTGCAATTAATTCCTTGACTGACCCCCATCCTCCTCCCTTCCACCTATCATAACTGTGGCCCTGTCTCCCTGGGCTTCAGAACTTGATGAATGAAAACTGTTTCTTACAATTATTTGTCCTCCTCTTTGGTTGAATTCTCCGCTCCAGCCCCATCTCCTTCCCCTTCCGCAAGCTTCAACAACTAATGGAGCCCTTCATCAAGCCTTGTGAAAAGCTCCTCACCTCGACAAATTACGACACTCTTGGGGCTAAGCACATTATCAAAACCCAACGTTTGTTTAAATAGAAAATACAGAGTACATCATTTGAAGGGAGTGAAGGTTTTCCCAGATTTGCAGAATACTCATTTAATTTAAATTCTGCCAACTCATCTGTCTATGCTGTTGTGATAAAACATGACATGTTTTCCGTAGTGCTGCCATTTCGAACTCTGAAAATGAGCAATGTGGAAATTAACTTCAGGTGCAATGTTGCTGCAAAGATAATTGTTCTTTTTTTTTTAGACAGGGCTTGAAACTCTTAAGTATATATATTTTTTGAAACCAAGTGGTTTAAATATTTGTTTTCAGAGTAACAAATGCACAACTTCGTAAATGCAGAGTACATGTAGTCTTCCCTTGCTAGACTGAAAGTGCATGGGTTTTCTCTTTTTCCATCACTTTTTCTTTTAGCTTGCCTTTTTCTCTCGACACTCTGGTCATTCATTGTCTTGTGACTGTCATTAAGAGTGTGTTAAGAGAGATGTAGTGACGATCCATTTGGTTAAAACAAGAGAGCTGTAAAAATTATTGTATGTCTGTACTGACTCAAATATATGAAACCAAGTAAAAGCAGGTTTCTTTACAGACAAATTTCTCTTTGATTCACTCTGATTGTGTATTTCAAGAGTTCCTATAAATAAATCAAATCATATTTTTCATATCACCTACGGAATCTTTGCCCAAAAATATATATGTATATGAGGTGCACATTCCCATAGCATATACACAGCATTTTCTTTATTGTGCAAAAGAACATGGGCATGTTTTCACCAATTACGTGTAGATTACAAGGTTTCCTGCATGCATTTAGGACAGGCATGTAGTGATTGAAAAGCCTACCTGGCTTTGCAGAGGATTCCTCCTAATTATATGCATGAATGGCTAGAGAAATGGATCGAGTTTGGGGGCATAATAAGTATGCTTAAGCTCATGAAAATTACAAATTTATCCTATGGAATCCAAAGCAAATTATTTTTAAAGTGTGATTAATGGTGTCTGTCACACACACACAAACACACACACACACACACACACACACACACACACAGACACACAAAATTGGTAAAGCATGGCCATAGAGCACAATAGAAGGTGTAAGGTTGACAGACAGTAATTATTCTTTTCCCAGACATCATAATTAACATAAGCACAGAACATTCTTTGATAAACTACCGTTACTACTTGTAATAATAATAATGATAATAATAATTATTGCTGATAGCAGTGTTAGACGGGCCCTCGCTCCTCTGCGTGCGTCAGGGTTGCTGGTGGACGCCGCTCCTTGTGACCGTGCATTAGCGCGGCATTCAGACACTACAAATCGTCACCAATGAAAAGGGAACTCCCTGCTGAGTTTAATGATACCTCACACAAGACTCTACATCATACAGTTTATTAGCTGTGAAAGGG
This sequence comes from Etheostoma cragini, assembly GCF_013103735.1. Lineage (NCBI taxonomy): Eukaryota > Metazoa > Chordata > Actinopteri > Perciformes > Percidae > Etheostoma > Etheostoma cragini. The sequence goes on from NC_048408.1 coordinate 14,386,616, forward strand.
GGTGTGGCAAAATCACAGGGGGCAGGCCAAACCATCACCAATGGATAATGAACTTTCTGCCGAGTTCAGTGATACCTCACACAAGGTTCAACATCAAACAGGTCATAAGTGGCTACAGCATAGAAGGAAGATCAAACCGTCACCAATCAAAATGAAACACTCTGCTGAGTTTAATGATGCCTCACACAAGACTCTATCTTAAATGGGTCACCAGTTAGGAAAGGGGTTTATCCACCAATGAAGAAGGAACTCAGCTGAGTTTAATGATGCCTCACACAAGACTCTAACTGGAACCTTGTCAAACCTGAGAAAATTCAGCCAGCTATGAAAATGTAAACTGAAGTTACAACAACTTCTTCGTTCATCAATAAATGTTCAAAATAGCTGCCACGCCCAGACCGCTTGACAAAAAGTAAATACATTTCATCTTTAAGGAGTTGAGATGCTACAGACCAAATTTGCATTCCATCAGATGAAATCTCTAGTAGGAGTAGCACTCAAGTTACACCCATTTCCTGTTTTGGTGGCGAAATGCATGAAATGGCCACCACTGCCATGCCCCATGACAAAAAGTTTTTATTTTAATACATTTTCATCTTTAAGTCTTCAGATGGCACAGACCAAATTTGAAGTTGATGAAATCTCTAGGAGGATTTTGTTAAAGTAAGACTTGGAAATAGCCAAAATCCCACTCATTTTGAACTTTCAATACATAATAGTGGACTTCCTGTTGGGTTTAGTGTATGGTTCCAAGAGCTTTTTTGTACGTCTTGACATGATCCACATGTTTACCAAGTTTTGTCAGTCTACGTTAAACATACTGCAGGGGCTCAATTCATTTTATACTTGTAGGGAGCGCTAGCAAGCCAGTTCTGTGCACCTATTCCCAACATCTTTAAAATACGTACATTTTCACTAGGATTGATGCAAACAGTCAATTTTGGTGAGTTTATGAGTATAATAAGCCCCTCAAAATGGCAATTCATTTGCCCGGGAAATAATTCCTTTAGTTTCAATAGGGCCTTCGCCGTTGTTGGCACTCCGCCCCTAATGAATAGAACATTTGTTTTGTTTTTTGTTCAATCTCACAATGCCCTATTTGTAGGGCTGGGTAGCATTTGTTTTTTTTCGATACCGGTGCTGCCATACTTTTAAAAAGCCGACTGTTGTTTCCCGGTGTTGAAATCCTCTACGGTGAAATATAGTCACACTTTACACTGTTTAACATTAGCTGTCAGCATTTTAACCATGTTTAATCCAGCTGGTAGCTAAAGGTAGGCTAACATTACCTGTTGTCGAGTGTAGTGTAAAGTCAGGCACCGAAATGTTTGTTCTTATTCGGCCTTGTTACTACTGTTTACGTCGGGACCGGTGCCCTTTTGGCACCAGGTTTCGGTTTCGGTGCATGACCGTGTTGGTGACGATTTAATGCTTGCAATTCATAAAAAACAATTCATGAAAACACGTTGTGGAAAAACAGGTACCGTTTGGGGAACCGTGCTCTCTGAGAGTGCCCATATTACGAAATCACGAAATATTTCCGGGATATGGGGTGTTATTTTGTGTCTCTGGTGCTTCCACACGCATACACATTTGCAAAGCTTTCTACATCCCTAGTTGAGACGAGGTGGCTAACCATAGCATGCTCTCAATGACAAAACACTGCTACAACACACACGACTTCACCATAATCTACAAAAGAACTACTTCCATGTCTCTGTTCTGCAGGTATTCCACAAGTTTGCCCTCGTTTAGAAGAAGTCTCCCTGGTAATCCTGCCTTGTACTGACCAAAGTAGGAGAAAGAGTCATCTGGCTGATGTGACCTTACCTAGCTACTGCGCACGTGCGACTCCTAACAAAGATATTATAGAAGCGAGATGTCTCACTCTGTAGCTAAAAAAGAGACCTAAACACACAGGGTGAAAACAGGATCTGCAGCAATGTGCAGTACAACAAAAACATGTTGTTTTTTGAAAATTAAACCAAATAAACCTATTCTGGTACAACCTCAAAATACAATTAAATGAGCATAATGTGGGCGCTTTAAGTTTGAGTGGTCAGATTCTTTATTCAATTTTGACAATTTTGAACAAGTGGGTTTCTATGGTCCTGATTAAGCAAATCACAAGACGTGATTTTGTCCCTAACTTTTGTCAGACTCAGTGTTCCCTACATTGTGCAACTAACGAGTGTTTGATACATTATCCTCTATTTACTTTTGGCTGATGTACTGTCACTTCTAACAAGAAACTTTTTGGGCTGTCAAAGCTGTCACTTATGTGTTTGTTTCCTGCTTGCTCCTGACATGAAGTCCCCAGACTCCCCAGATTTCTTCTACCAATGTTATTGCCCTACCAGAGCCGGTTTAGCCAAATTGGAAATATAAGTTACTACAGTGTATCAGCAGCGGCATGTCTTGTGCTTTACAGAAAATGGATGGCTGGAGCAGTTAAAGGCAGAAAGAGGGAAATGTTAAATTGGCCGGAATTGATTTGAAAAACTAAATTCCTGCAACATTTCTTTGAAACTGGGTTTTTAGACAGTTATTCTGCGTGTTTCTGATGCACTTTATTATCCATCACAAAATAACCCATGAATGTTGAAAGGTTTTATTTGCAAAGGATGACGCCAAATGTATTTACAAGCAAGACATTTACTGCAGTTGGTTTTCCTTCACAGTCACACTTCAATCATTCTGTAGCTAGAGGGTTCAATGTCTTGCACAGGGACAATTTAACAGTACAAGTGACTGTGGTTTCTGACCTTTTACCTCTCCTTCAAATGATTGCCACTCTAAATACTTGAGCAACCTGCCTGTGGTTTACTGATACTCTTTAAAGCACATCACAAAGTTGTGTAATCTTTTGATACAGTGAATGGTGGTGATTTCTTACTCTTTGTTCCAATTATAAATGAGTTATGTCTTAGTCTATCATGCACACTGCTCCACCACAGCCACCTTTATCTTCCTTTAGTATTCAAAGAAAATTATTCTGCTAACAAATACATAAGTTATTCTGTAGAAATATTTTTAACGTATGTGTTCATGGTGTTATTGCTTGTTAAACATTTAAAAATAACTTCAAACAGATGAGTGATCAGCCTCACATGTCTGATGAGACCGTTGTACAACAGAATACACAACTGGTAAATGTTGAAGGGAGGCTAACTTGAGGGGAGAACCCTGGCAGCTATATTTCATATAAGCTGGAGCCGGTTAACTGATTTCAATTGATCAGTCCGATCCTGTGAATATTGACTTACAGTAATTTCATTGGCTGGAGACAAAAGGGTTGTGTACGTCCTGAAATTAGAGGAACAATCTATTCTTGGCAATGATCCATGTTGACAAATGGCCAATTTTATCTTGCTGAAATGTCTAGAGAAACTGATTTCAGAATCTAAAAACACTAAAAGATATCTCTTGGGACCAGAACCTTCCAACATGAAACCATCTATTTGGTTTTCATTAGATTATCATTCCACTGTTACTGGACATTCAAGCTGTAGGTTGTAAGGTTATTTACAGAGGAGTTGGGTTTATGGATGGATATATACCATATGTATTGTCAACACACCAGTAAACTAAAACAGTGTGTTTGTAGATTACTTAATGCATAGTAATTCAAAAACAAAGTGCCCTATCTGAGTACACCCTACATCTACTGAACAAAATCTGATTGACTGGCATCGACAGATACAAGTTGGCATTTCTTGTATGACAACTCAAAACGTATATCCCAGTGTCAAATCTCTGTAAACATTTGCTGATTGTGAGTTGACATCGGACACATCCCTGTTGTGCCACTACGACCTCTACATTGTCATAAGTCTTGGCTTCCCATTTAAAGATAGCATTTTCATTGCCTTTATGATGCCAGTACAAATAATCTCTGCCAGTTCGTGCATCAAAAGCTTTCAAGTGAATGCCAGAAGCTTCTCCTTAACTGTTCACTCTGACAGATATATTGCAAACACCAGAAGTCCTTCTGAGTCTCCATTTCTCACCCTAGTGTCACCTGTGTAGTGGGATTTGCTTCATTTCAGAGAGATGGCATTTGCAATTTCTTGTGAGCAACATTCTTTTATATCATTCTGTGATTATGGTGTACAGTAAGTGGTATGAGATGACACTTTTGCAGACTGAGGTCACACTGATTGAAAAAGATCAACCTTGCTTTTGCCTTTGACGATTAATTATGACTTTACTACTATACAATACAACACTGGTTCAGTTATTTAATGCACTACATATTGCATGTTCATGATTTTGAAAGATGACCAGTGATTTATTTCACTGTATTAGCATTGACACAAGTATGATGCCTATTTTGTCCCCAAATACTCCACATGGCAAGCAAAAGAATGCAGTTTTTGTTTTACATAAACTACTACCATGATTTGGTAGATGCTTTTAAAGATGTTTGCATACACATCAGATTTGATTTCGGGGCCTGTTGCCTTGCTAAGGGAAACCTTGAAATGTAGAAAGGAAGAGATGGGGATAAAAAAAAATGTAGATTTCTGAGCCGTTAAAGGTCTTTTCTTACGTGTTAGCTTAAAAGTTGAGTTTCAGGGTTCATTCTTGGTCCATTTAGTCACTGTCCTACATTTGTTGATCGTAACAGATGCAATAACAGCAGACAACTAGGAAATGTACTTCTGCTAAGGAGGACATTGTGATATGATCAGAAAATACTCTAACCCCTCTTTTTATCTGCTGATGAAGATCACGTGACATGATCAAAAGCAAAGCGATTACAGAGACTACTTTGAATTCTACTGCCGGTTACCTGTGCTTTCACTGAACATAATATCTACTTAATTATATTAGGGACTTTTCTTCAGTCAGGCTTGGTTTCAGTATCTCTCATGGCCAGTTAAAGTGTTCAGGTATCTGCCTTCCCCTTGTTTTTCATCTGTGATTTCAATTCCCCATTGTCCAGCGTCCTTGTCTTGCTCCTGTACATCAATACTGGCTTGGTCACCCTGTCTCGCTTAATTGATTTATATTGCTTTCGTCTGCAATGAGTCAGAAAAGAACAAATAATTCATTAAGCAAGTCTGAAGGGCATCTGATGTGACTAGATGACCTCAGTATGATGAATTTCCATGAGTTATATTTCAAGAATTTAAAAGGCTTTAAATTTTCAATTTGTAATCATCTAATAAGGTTTTTCATTGACTGTTTTAATCAGTACTTATACAGAGAACAAGCAGCACCAAGGCACTGAAACAAAGTGATAAATTACCACTTAAGTTAAATTTATTATCAAGTTTCTTGCCATGATACATTACCTTGCCTGTGTTCCATTTTGCTGACTTATGTCACTCACCAACGTGAAGATGTACCATTTCCAGCCTTCATGTATGAACTAATTATTTATGGTATTTAACAGAATGTTTTAACGTTTTTAACATAGGAAATGGATAGCTACACTATACCTACAGGAACATAAATGGAGTATAGATCAGTTTTATCATAAAATCCTTAAATAATTGTTCACTCACAGGCTGGATAACTGGCAACCCAGTCCTTAAAGGTCCCTTTGCATAAAAAGGTTAAGGTTTTTTAACATTAAAATGCACTCCCCCAGCCTGGCTATGGTCCCCCTGGGGCTAGAATTGGCGATAGGTGTAAACCGAGCCCTGGCTTTTCTGCTTTGCCTTTGAGAAAATGAAAGCCCGGATGGGCCAATTCTCTCCATTCTCTACTTTGCCCATCCAGAGAATTTGGCCTGCCCATGAGAAAGAGAGAGACATCATGGCTTTTAAACAACCCCCCCCCCCTCTCCTTGTCAATAGCTGCAGACACAGAAATGGCATTTCCTAAGGAAAGCTCTTTGTGGGACTGGCTCCAGTGGCTGTATTCCTGCACCAAGGCTGAATTTTGGGAAAAAGACTTCAGATACTGTATTAGGGGACCACTAAGGTCTATGTAAAAGCATCCAAAGAGCACTATGTCATGGGACCTTTAAAGTAAAACATGCATGACAAGAATAATTAAAACATAATGTATATTTAATAATGAGTTACTTGTTGGAAAACATTGCTCTCATAAAACAATCAAAAATAAACAAATATAAAATATAAGTCCAACTTTGACAGATCTGTTCCACTCATTTCAATACTTTTATGGAGGCTTTTACCCTGTGCAAGGAGCTCAAGGAGAGCTCACCATTCTTAGTTTATAAACCCAACTCATAGCAGAAAAGTTTGTCTTATAGAGCATTACATCCCGATACTGTGTCTACTAAGCTCACCATAAGTAAGCAGGGATGGATTCTGCAATATGTTAAAATTGCAAGAATGACATACTAAAACAATAATGTTTGGTTTTGTGGTACAATCTAATCTCATTAAATTGCCATCAGAGCACTGCCAAAGAAGTCTGAGTGACTAAGCTTACCTTAACTCTCCTGCTGTGTTTGGTCTCAGCAGTTTGTTGTTTACTGTATTTGACAGAAATCCATTTATGATGTAAAATTTTTCCCTTACAAAACAAAAATGTATCTGAATTGTATTCTAGTTGTATATATATTAGTGCAAAAGCAGACACTGAGAACAAGAAACTCTACTGCAATTGTGGCTAAAAATAACTAAATGTATCAGCCAACTAAACTAGGCCTAAATAAATTACTCTTGCTTGGAGTTGGCATCTCTACGAGTCAGCTACAAAGATCTAAGTAAGATGAATACAGTTAGCTTATCAGGTGAAGCATTCAACGAGGTAGCTCAGTAAAGATAAACTATTGTATTGTAACTATTACATATCCAGTACAAAGCCATTTTCAACTAACTTTAGACACACTGCTTTCACTGAATTTCTGACAGCTAAGAGTCTAAACACAAAAATGGCATGAAACTATGTTCAAAACAAGCTAATCAAATAATATAAATATATATATAAATATATATATATAAATATACAGACCTTCAAAAATCACACTTAACCTTTGTTGCCTTCCCGTCAAAATTGAAAATCAACACTTTTATTGACGTTTTTTATCAAAGGTTTTTAACTTTTTCTTACGTTTTGTCCCTTTTGTCACTCTGTAACACTAACTCTTTAACTTCTGTTTTACAGTTATTTTTGGAATTTATGGTCAATAAAGCTCATTTATAAGAAATTATGCCTAATGTTTGAGTTATAAAAGCTGAATTTAGGAATTATTTAGACTGACATTAAAGGAATGTATGTTGAGGGATAATCACAGAATGAAATATGTCAACTTTTACTCAATACCATTTCAAACCACTTCAATTTGTTTTTCAAATGCTGTAAACTGAATAAGACACCCCAAAATAAATGGAAGTAGAGATTTTTATTGGCCAAAGAGCGTTGTGTGGAATCAATCATGTTATTTTGGGTAATTATAATTGGGTAGTTAAAAAGAACATTGATATAGGAAAACATGAGGGTCAAAAAGCAAGAACAGTTTTTTTAATTGCTGTAGCAATTTACAGTTAATCAATAGCACATTGGATTTTGTCTCTCATACATAATTAATCGCATAGTCTTACACACAACCACAGCTTTTAAACTTTATGCTTGGATTGTAAATGGATCCCAGATGAGAGGCCTGTGGTGCGAGAGGCTATGCCCGTCTTCTTCCTACATGTGCCCTGCTTCCTCCCACTATGCTACTTGCATCGTGCATTGTGTATGTGGATCCTCCCCCATGAAGAGCACAACTTAATCTCGTTTTTTATTCATTAGGCGGTAACCTCAGGCAGTCAACAGCCTGGTTTTGCAATATCTAAAGCAATCTATTAAATAGGTTACAGTATGTGTTTCTTAATGAGAAACCATGATAAACCTTCGACTTTCTCCACTAATAAAGGACAGACAGAACCCAATATAATTCCTCTTCATTACCAAACTGTGCCATTTGTATGGACTGCTCAACTGCCAAGGCAAGCATATGTGGTTGTGCCAGAACAAGCAAAAAGATACTAAAAATAGATGTACAAAATGACAAGTTTCCAATTATTAAAGCTGCGGAGAAAGCAGTTATTTAATAGGCAAACAAAGCAAGGTCTTCTATAGCATCCTGAAGTTATCCGATTTTTGTCAAATCTGAATTTGAAAGTGATGAGAGTGTGTGAGAGATAAAGCTAGCTGATTTGTAGCTCCGCTGGAAAGATAACTTAGTAATATACTGGAGTCTGTGATGTACTTCTGTTTTCTAAACTAGCAGTTTGATTGAGGTTTGTAATTCAACAGCAAAATCGTCAGTTGCATTTCTCTTTGTGTGTGATGCAGCAAGATCTGAATATTTGTGAGTATTTTAAAACATCCTTAATCAGAGCCTGGCTACAAGTATCAGTAGTTGTAGTCCTTTGATGAAACAATTATTATAAAATTAAAATAGCAGTGTGTGCATAGAGCAACATTTTATTACATCACAATAGCTTTTCAGTATATATGATGTATAAGTGGAACAACAATGACAATGAGATCCATGAGCGGAGTGAGTGGTTTATATGAAAGAAACGTCTGAATGACAGATGATTGCCTATGTATTTGTCTTCCCCTTCTCTCGTTATCTTTTATTCTGCTTCTCTTCCCTATTTCAAGCATGTCTTTGCTGTCTTGCTTGTTGCTTTTATTCTGTCCTTTGTCTTCCCTTTTTGTTGATGTTTTATTCATTTATTTGCAAATCAAATCCACAAAAAAAAAACATTACAAACAGCATAGTTAATCATTAGTTACTGAAGCATATGCCACTCTCAAAGGGTAAGGGTTAGGGTTGTCAAATAATTCTGGTCAAAACACAGCAGGACTTATCCAGTTAACTTTAAAACAGATGATAAAAGTTAGACCTATACCTTGGAGAAGTGTGCCTGATTATATATACAGTATATATGCTAGATACGTAAATATACTATACATAGAATATAGCCTAAAAAAGACAATACTAACCAAAAAAAACAAAAATAAACGAAACAAAAACACCAGCAACAACAAAATGATATATACAAAATAGAATGATAGTTACATATTGTAACTCCAGATTATATGAGTATATAGGCATAGCCCCCTTTGCCGATGTCAAGGCAAGGGGAAGCTCTGTTTTCTGCCACTGGTTTATTGTCGGTGGGTCGGAGAGGGCACAATCCACCAGCGCAGTATATCCCCCTGCCACACCAGTTGCCATGGGGACTCCGCCAGAGTGAACCATTCGTGGTGGTGCACACATTCCAACACGTGTCTGATCGTCAGCACGTAGATCGTCTTCATGATGCGCTTTTTAGATGGCAGTCGGGAGCAGAACTGCCTGAAGGCCCAGGGGGGGTGTACCAAGCCAGTGTGAATGGGGCTGAGGCAAGATTCACAGTTCAGGTGGAGATCCGTGAACAGGATGTAGCCGGTCCGGCAACCTTTATTAGGTGAACACCGCTCAAAGGTGTAAGTCTCAATACTGCTGAAGAAAAATTAGGAGCAGATCTACATCTCCGCACCTGTATAGCCAACCCAATAGCAGCAGCTCTTAGAGGTTGAAGCCTATACAAAACAGAACAGATTGTACTTGTAAATATAGAAAAAAAGGGTTGGGTGACAATTTGTAGGTTTCCTTCATATCTTGAAAACATCTGAAACCAGTGTCCTTTAATATATCTCCTATGTATGCCAGAGCTATACCAATGCAATAAGCTGAAGTACTGTCCTCCAGACTTTAATGAATTGTTATAGAATATTGGTGTGTTGGCATGCCACTGTAATTTCCATTTATAAATCTTTGACATTTTTTTTCTCGAAAAAAAGGTCCCTTCTTAAATAGAATTTCTCTTGAAAAAGAGAAATTTAGGTCTGATGAGTACACACTGAACTTCTACTATGAAATGAAATGGTTGGTTTGAGAATGTGTATGTGAAAAAGAGGAAGCGCATGTCTTAATTATTAATTTATTAACTATTTTAAGAGAATTGTCCAGGCTACCAAGATGTTTTTTGAGAAATAATTATTATTCTAGGGTTGTACAATATGTACCTATGGTATATAATAATAATTATTATAATCATATACATTCGTCAGTAATTTTACCCTTCCTTTTGTACTGTGGTTATCTACATTATCAATGTCAATATTCAATGTCTCTGGATGTATACAACCTTTCTGTGCAACGTCACACATACATTTTGGCAGTAATGGATTTTTAGTACTTAGCATCAATAATTCATCAATTGTTTTAAGGTTTTAAACTTGCTGGATTAGCCAAATACACTCCTGTCTGTTTATTTTATCAATTAACCGTTTTTCAACTGATTTACTACAAAATATACTTCATCATGACACACTGTTTATTGATGACCTGAAATCAAATGACATATACTATTTTAGTGAAAAAAAAATGTAATGGTCAATTGTAGCCATCCCTCTATCTTAGTTGTTTATCACAATAAAAAAAAAACATTGACTTGGTCAGCAAGTTGTAAGCCAGCTCGGTTATTGTTGGAACTGTGAGCATTGACAGTTAGCATGAATCCCTGTGTTTGTTCAAATAGGAGAGCCACATACATAGGCCATAATCAAGGCTCCCCAGAGACTGAGGAGAATTGACAAGTGCTTGTGACAAAGGATTATTTACAGTGTTTTGATGTGGGCAGCTAATATTAAATCATCACAGTGTTCTGATTAAGACCGGAACCACTGTCACTGTGTTGATTAAAGAATGCTGCTGTTATCTCTGCATGGGGTTACACCACTTCTGTTCTGGCAGAGTGTACAAAGGCATTGTGTTATTACAAATGTATTAACATTTCATCAAACAACTCCACATATAGTGTTCACAGTGCTGTAATCATGTCTTAAGCTCACAAAAACACATCTTAATCACTGTGTAAAGGGTTACATTACATTTGATTGATTTGTGGTTAAGTGATAGAAAATTACATATTTATTTACATTAACATAACATTTTTTAAAAGTGTACAATGAACTTTACACCTTCTCGCATTAGGCAAATGTATCCAACACAGTTGAGCCTCACTCAAAATACAGGGCAAAATCAATAGCGGACCTCTCCGCCTTTTGTTCAGGAAGTGCACCTGCTTCTCTTTTTGAGTTAGTTTCCTAGATACGCTTTTACATATACTTTCTCATATAGCTTAGGAAAAAAAGAAAGGGGCATACTAGTGCACAGTAGCAATATCTGTGAGCTGGGCTGCACGTGGAAGTCTGATTTGAAATTGAAAGGCTTTCTTGAGTACATAGAGCGGAGGTTGGGAACAACAATAAAGCCAGCACACCGTATCTGTGAAGCATAGATCTATTTCACAGTGCAGCCTACTAAAGGGTTGTGAGGCCGTATGTGCATGTGGTGAAGCAGTCTTTAGTGGCCTCTCTCTCAAAACACATCAAAGTGAAGCGGAGGCAATGGTAAGATCTCTGCGTTATGGCCGATAAGAGGAAGTTTCCATTAAGTCGCATTGCCTGACTAGGATTAAAGAAAAATCCCTCCCTTCCTCCTCTTAAAATGGTTTCCAAATGCTTCCTTCTTTACCATTCTTCAACATTTGTGCTGGTGCTCCCTCCTTTACACCATTTACTGGTGTGGTGATATGTCTTTTTCCACCACCCCTACTTTAAACTCTAGGTCTTGTTTTATTTGTTGACTCACTTTGCAGCATGAAACAAACGTCTGGGTTTCACATGTGTGGAAGAGGTTATATTCCCTAACATCTGACTGACCCAGTCCGGATCTTTACATAGCTTTAACAAAAACTACCTGATTCAAAAGATCCACTCAGGTGCGCACCTGGTGATTCACAGCAAACACAATATTGAAAGTTACAGTCAAGCCAACTAGACACAACCTTTACTTAAAGATGACCCCATGGGTACCCGCAGGTCTTTTGAAGAATCACAGCATCAGTTGTTTGCCGACAGGTGGTAGGTGACTCAGTGCAACAGAGCTCCTCAAAAAGACATGATTAATAGTTTTATTACAATCCCTCCCACGGGATATCAGACTACCACACAGTGCCACTGATCATGGTCCCAGTTGTGCACTAACCCACCCTTTGATCCCCAGCGTTTACGTGACATGATCCCAGCACTCAAACAGTGCACGCCATCTGCCATCTGCCCCCCTATTGTTAGTGTGTGTGTGTGTGTGTGTAACAAGTAGTGTGCACGATCCAAGGCACATTTTACTAACTCACTTTTAACATAACAATGAAATGCTGCACTATTGACTTTAGACCAGATTTTTGTTGGTCAACGGTGCGATCACTTTCTGCTGCCGCATGATAGCAATACGCCCAGAATTCAGCTGAACACACCTCCCTGTAAGACCAGCGTAAAGATGGGCGCAGGTGCATTTTCTATTGAAATGATGTGGGCACAGGATGGGAAATTAACAACTGCGTCTGTTTTAAAATAGCAAAGACACTTGCGCTGCACCGTGTGGAAGATAGGGCCCTCAATGTTTTACAAATGTGTAAATGATACAAGATCATCATCTGCTGCTATACTATGTGTTACATCTACTGTTGGCTTGAAACATTGATGCAAATGTCATGCTGCTTTTAAAGCAAAAGGGATAGGCTCTCATTACCTGACAGAGTTTTAAGTCCTACTATATATCCCTTAGTGGGCATAATAGTAATGATAAAAAAAATCTCTCTTGCCTGTGATTTCTATTAGTTTTCAGTCTATTTAAGGTGAATACTGTTGGCTTTTATTCACACTACATGCATCATAATGTCCTTGTTGCTCCCCTTAAACAATCCTTGAAAAATTAACTTCTCCCTTGCATAGTTTGCCTTTAAAAAGTAGTCAATCTCTTTTTTTGATCCATTGAATGCTATTGGACTACTTTTAGTTTAGAGCAGTGGTTCTCCAAATGTTTCAGTATTGTATCCACATTGAATTATTTTTTTTCATTCAGGTACCCCCCCGTTTAGCACATCAGTGTCTGATTTAATTAACAACAATATTATAAAAAAATTAACTTAAATGCTACATTTCAAATGTTTAGAATCACTAAATACATACAGTTTAAAATTATTTTTTGGAATTATGCATGACTGATATTTTTTAAATACAAATTTATAAACAATCTCGCATACCCCCTACAGTAAGCGTACCCCCATTTGAGAAACACTGCACTAGGGCACTTGTAGGTATCCTGGCAACCGGAGGTTCCTTAAAGGGACAATGTTTTCTTGTAGACAAAGACAAGAGTTTTTTTGTAGACAAACAAATGTTCTGTCAATTTTTCAGTTTTACTCACCAAAATACACACATGTGTGTATATTTATCGGCCTATGTACGTGTTGAATGACATTTCTCCTCATTTGCATGCTGGCAGTCTTCTTCCTGCCTGCCCTTATTGTCACATTTCTACATTCATGGCATGCTTCCACCACCAACTGTCAATCAGTAGAATAGTGTGAAACCATTGTCAGGACTGTGTTCTTTTGCGAACAAGATGAAAAACAGAACGAGGAACCACTCACTCAAAACATTGCTCGATAGCACTACTTGTGGTCTAAACCTCAACAGGGTATCTTTAAGTAAGCGCCAAGAATGCAGCAATACTTACTTCCTATTATACTAACAATTTTTTATTGTTTTACTTTATGCATTTTGTATATTCAAACAAAACCGAATAAACAACTGACATCGACATCAACATATTTCAGCTCACAATTTCTGGGTGTCATAGTAACGCAACACACTTTCCGGTTTCCAAGTTGTCCAGGTACACAGCAGTCAGAAAAAGCAACTGTAGGTAAACAATGGCAAGATTTCTAAATATCAATGTAGATATTCTCAAAAAAATGTTGTTACAACTTAGCCCTGTACACAGTCTGAGATGACTAAACCTGTGAGGCATAGGGGTGCTAACGTTCCATGAGAAATAAATTCTGTAGTGTAGTTTAAATCCAGTCTTGATTTTCTCATTGTGCTACTTCACAAAGCATAGTGAGCATTGTATGTGCTAGTCTGAACCAGCACACAATAATTATATTTTTTCATTTCATCTATTGTTATGACATAAGATAAAGGGTATTGATCCAAAATCCTTCACCTCATTGCTTTACCACTAAAATTAAGTAGACAACAAAAGAATAAAAACTCAAAGCTTATCTAATGATTTTCAGAGTCTGCTCCATCAGTGTTATCAAATCGGCAAGAAAAACAACAATTTCAGTTGAGAAGATCATCATTTTTATGTCTTTTAATTAATTTAACCTGCACGGCTCATTTGGGAAACATTTCATCCATGGTGATGAGATTAAATATATAAATCGAGGATTGGTCATGTCAAAGTTAGGTTTTACCTTTTAGATGCCTACTTATTTTCTACATGAGACAAGAAAGTCTTTAAAGTTTGTGGCGTGAGGATATCATGCATTTAGGCACGGATTTAGAATGCAGAGGCCCATGGACACAAAATCAGAAAACATCAGTCTACTCATCCATTACCTAACCCATCACCCTTACAGAGAGAACCCCCTAACCCTAAGACAAGTACATCAGCTTCTCAACAGAAAAACCTGTCTACTCATCCATTCCACAGAGCAAACCTGACACAAGTAAATCACACCTTAAACAAAGGAAAGAAAAAAAATGTAGTGTTGACCACAATTTTATCTAAAGAGCTGACTTTGTAAAAACAGCTGATTGTTGAGCACTTCTTTTTCTCACTCTCACTGTCGCTCCCCTTCACTAGCCTAAGTATAACAGAGCTATGTTTGTAACCTTGTAATCAAGTATCACTTATGTATACGTATAGGACTATATATACAGATCTCGGCGTGAAATGTAGTTCTCAAAGTTTAGTTGCACAACTGAATGTTAATGGTTATGTATTATTTTAATGTATGCCTTAGTTCGAGGTTCAAGCAGTTGCTTTGGGAAGTCTCCAATTCAGCTGGCACTGAGGTCCATTAGAACAGCTGGGTACTAGGAGACGGCGAGGACAGTGAGGAAATGAAGCAGAGTGGTGCATCATTAAAATGAGTTGTCAGGACATGTACTTGTGGCAACTATTTTATTTTATGTCATAATTTCCTGAAATGTAATGGCATCTAACAATGTACCGCCAATGTTGTTCAGTTCTACATCAAATCCATCACCACTGCAACTCACTCCACTTTGTTCGTTGGCCTCAGTGAGATTAAATCATGGAGGCAAACCAACTTTCTCAAATCAGACATGATCATCATTGCCGCTCCCAGATTTCGATTCAAAACCATACACTTTTGCTTCCCCATCTATAACTCCACTCCGTCTCCCCCTCACACATCCACATCAGGAGGTATTTTTGACAGCAACCTCTTTTTTGAAAAGCATGTCATTCAAATCACCAGAACTGCCTTCTTCCACAAAAACCATCTGTATCAGTATCAGTATTATCTTATGATTTATGTATATGTATAATTGCACTCTTTACATTTTCGAGAAAAAAGTATAGCCTACTATATTTAATTACCATTTTCTGAATTACATTATCTGCAAAAATTATTACATATGGTGGTAACAAAATCTGTATGAAATATGTAGTTTGGCAAGTTTGGCATTGCAGTGAAGCCTGCTCATTGTTTGATTGTCTGATATGACTGACCGGATTGCAAGGATACATGAGCTTAGTGTTCTGTCAGCAAACAAATTTTTCCCTGGTAAGACCAACATGATAACGTTACAATAACAACACATAATCACATAATGTGAATAGGGCTAAGTGATTTAATCAGCGGAAGGTTCTATCCATCCATCTTCGTCTGAATATCCGGTATTAGGTCGCGGGGGGAGCAGCTCCAGCAGACCCCAAACTGCCAGACACCCTCCTAAGGAAACCCGTTCTCGTTTTTTCGGTCACTTGAACACTTGAACAGGTGGTCACTCCAGCCATGCTGTGGTTCTCTAGCTTGTCGAGCTGCTGATGCTCAGGGTGCTGATGTTTTTCTAATTGTTCATCTAATATAGCAAGGCTGGATGTTGTGGTGCTGAACTCCTCTTTGCTACCAACACTGCAGGCGCCGCCAGACTCTTTATTAGCATCAAGCCGACTTTTGAAAAATCTGCAGATGGTTGAAATATTACTTCTAATTAAATCCTTTGTGCTATCCTTCTCCATTTTAGCTTCTCGTTTTTTTTTCCGTTTTTGTTTGTTTTTTGATAACCTGTAGTTACTGTCTTTCTTTTACACCAGCCTCTACCCCCTGTCTTGCCGCTATCAACAGTTTCCACTGTAACTTGACTTATTGTCATCAAACACCAAAAGACTGATCACAATACGTTTTTCTTATGTGCAAATAAATTTCTGTTAAGACACAACACACAAATACACTCATTAATTCATTTTTTTTTTTTTTTTATTTAACACAAAAAAAATAAAAAGGATGAGGCCACGCAGTTAGTGGGGGCTTGGAGGCCCCCGCCTTGCATGCATTGCATTTCTTCAGTCAATATTTTAAACTTACTTATTATATTGGAGATAACAGTTTTGTCACATACAGTGAAGAAATGTTTGAAAGTTAGGTTAGTAAATTCTGCCACTCATATGTCAACTAAAAGTAACTAAATCGGCTGAGCCTTTTGTCAGCTACCACATTGGTTATATTAATAAAACTACAAGGGGCATTTCAGTTGGTCCTGTCCACCACAACGGGATTGACCAAACAATTTAATTTCCTGTAGTACTTTTGGTTTGGTCTTTTGATCCAACAAAAACACTTTGTTTTTGATTGCCAGCAGGGGATTTCATCCCTCTTGATGGCTCTCATTGGTTGAGGCATTTGTGCAGTGGCGGTAGAACTGGTGGGATATAGCACAAGCCTCCCATATGAGGCAGAATAGACTCCCTGAATCCCTGTTGATCAATTCCAAAGAAAGTGCTTGGAAGGCTTGCCTGAAGACTCATGGTAAGACTTTGTTCAAACATGACTTTTCGAAGAAACAGGCCCTTATCTATAAAAAGAATAATTGATCCTTCATAGTTCATGGTATGAAGGGGAATGTTTCCATGACAAACTAAGGTTAACTGAACATGTTCAAACCGAGTAGTGCAAACATAAGCAGAAATGTACCTGATGTACATTAAATAAAAGATATATGCTTCTCTTGTGACCAATATTCTTCAAGCACCAGAAAGAAAATCTGTATTTTTTTCAAAAGCAAAATTAAATGTATAATATGTAGCACGTACCGCTTACTGTTTTTAAACACACAGCGTTCAATATTTGCCCCTCTTCCCTGGCTCAGCCAGCCGGAGAGAGAGAGTAGCGTTTGTTGAGGGAGAGAGGGAGCACCGAACAAAGCAGTGAAAAGTGTGTGTGTGCAAAAAGGCTTACTCTGAGGTCATTTAATTAAGGTAAAAAATTAAAACACTAACTTAAAAGGCTTTGCTGTAAATACTTTCTGTGCCTTGTCTGTGAGGAATGTGAAAGGTCAAGATTTCAAAAGCTGTCTTTTGACTGAAGTTTCATGACTGGATCTGTAAAGGCCTCATGAGGTAGATTTCTTACTGACTCATAAAGTAGGGAGGCACCAATTCTACCTTCTCTTTCCCAAAATGTATTGAGATACCTAAACGGAGGATTTTTATATGTAGGATATTTGGCCCATACTGAACACAAACAAAAATAGATAATGTAATACACTAATATAATACTTGCCTCTCCTTTGGTTTTTAATGTTTCCTGGCAGAATACACACATGCCAGGCCTGTGCGGGATCTTGGCCACAACTGCTTTAGTGGAGATTTAGTGGCATGATGTAAAGGAGAACAGTCTACAAACACTTATATTGTTGTTTGGCTCATAGAAAAGTAGCTGTGTTATTATAAAGGTCTAGGAGATGTACCATTGTTTTCAAATTGTTACAGTGCTGGGGATGTGAAAATTAACTTTTTTATCAAAAAAGCCATTTTCTATCCCTTATATTTTTTTTACAGTTACCCAAACTGTTTTACTTAAACTTTCCCTCCCTTTTCCTCCTGTCCTTGTGTCATACTACCATGAACAGTACCTGTTAACGTTATGACTAGTGTATGTGTATGTACTGTAGGTATATGTTCAAATAATTCAGTTTTTCAAAAAAAATAACACACAGATAGTCAGACAGGGTCATTTTTTTCCAATTCAAAATCTACAATGTCTTTGTTGAGCTAACTTATCTGTTGCAGGAGTGTAAAGTCCTTTACAAGCAAATTACAGTGTTGCTTTGTCAGCCTTCACTGAACTTTCTTGAAAAAGCCATCTCTGCAACACAGCCACTGACAGTGGCAGTTACAACTACAGTTGCTTCACATAAATGTATGGTAATAATTAGTTGTCCACAAAATAAAATAATAAAAGAATGCTGCAAATATGGATATACATAGCAAGTAGTTCATTTTAGAAAAAAACCTGGTGGCATTTATGTGTTATGCTTCCCCTGACCTACTCAAACTTTACTTTCCCACAAACTATCTGTCATTTATATCAAGATTTATTTAGAACGGGAATGCACCTGGTTTTAAACGGTGCAATGGATTTAAAAGCTGTTGCGCGGTTCTCATTAAAAGTTGTTTTCAAGAACATTATCACGTACAGAGGTTGTAAGAACCACGAGAAGCAATTTATGCTCTCTTACATTAAATGTCGTCAATAGAAGAAACTACTTAGTTGACTTTCACTGCATTTGCAGATTTTTTTCTGCTTTTATTGATGGATTTGAAAAGAAAACTGGCACCAACTAACACTTTTACTGTGCTGTGTATGTTTCATTTGTTGATAGACAGAAGGGAGATCTGCTGGATGTAGGGCGCCTTCAAGACAGATGTTTTACTAACAAAAACACTGACATATTGTGTAAATCATTATGCATAAAAAGTACATGTTTAGTTATCCATCACCATTACATATCTTCTACTGTCTTGCATTGCTGTTCTTTTCGATAAACATGTCCAGACCTCTGCACCCATACCTAACATTAATGATAACAAAAAGCCTTGATTTTTTTATTTTGGAAATAATGGAATACTAACACCTTCTGAGTCTTGGCCATTTTTAACTCTTGAAACATACAGCGATTTTGTCTCACAATTCAAATGACTTCTCGCAACACAATTACCACCCAGAAAAATGTGTAAATTACTCTGTTTGCTCACACTCGTACAGAGCCACCTTTCAAAATCCAATTCAGTTTTGTTATAAGGAGGACAAGTTCTAAAACAAAGTTTGAAAAAGAAAACCCATTTAGCGTCACAACACTGCTTGCAACTATATAGTAGTAACTTTGGCTTGTCTGATTTAACAGAAGATCAGTTATGTCTGGGTCATGTTTATGGAGAGAGCTATGGAACTACAGAGTGTGTGTTCTTGCTGATGCTACTTGCTGAATAATTAAAGAACCACTGTATGCAGACTACGTTGTCTATTGGCCATTTCATCTGGGGTCAGCACCACAATAACTCTGTACTCTGTAAGCCTGTACAGAGCTGTTCCCAGTGCCTGGGCATTAAGTACGCTGCTTTAGTAAATAGTGGTTCATTTTTTTGTTCTTCAAATAAAATGACAACATAACCCCAAAGTTGTATATACAACTGTGACCACAAAGAAAAATAAGCTAAATAAGCAGAATAGGAATGATAATTACCTTTGTTTCAATTTAGAATAGTCAGAAACCAAAAGCTAAATTTTCTGATAGCATGTTCTTCACACGTCACCACAAATGTTTAAAGTGTTCTTTTTTTAAGTATGTGTCGGTATCATACAGTTCCTAAAGGCCTTTGAATTCAATTTCAATATAGCAAAAAATATAAAAGGGATAGAAACCACAGATGAATGTGTCATGACCTTCAATTCTCTGCAGGAAACCACACTCTCCCTCCTAGCTTGCTACTTTTCCCGGTCAGCTTGAATCTGTGCGAACAGAAGAATACCCCAGGTGTATTTAACTAAATAGCACTAGTCCATCAAGTTAAAATACTCTGAACAGCTTGTGCAGCATTATCCATGTGTTTTGTAATAATTACTCTAGTCCAAAAAAGTGTATAAATACTTCATTACCTCTTACACTTAACAGCCCCTTAACAGCTGTTTTATTTTGAAACAATGAATAGTCAAGTGCCTTCTTGTAGTAGTCTTTGGGGACACTGTGCGAGCCAAACCTCCGGGAAGACCAGGAAGGGATGCACAGAACCATTCATACTTTCATAAACAGAGAGGTAGAAATAGGAAACAGTGGGAGTATATTTCCAGGCTTTTGTATCAACTATTTTGTTTGAATACAAACTGCTTGGATAATGCAGCCCAAGCATTAGCATTACAGAAATGTGATGGTCATGAGTCAGTAAACACCCACGGCCTAATCACTTGTGCTATTTGTGGACGGATTGAAATCTTGACATAACCCACTATGTGTCCAGTGTTGTAAAAGCACCTGAAAGTAATGCTGTCATATATAGGTTTTCAGATGTGAGGTGACTGATACTACCAGGATGTCACTTGAAAACTGAAGAGAAATGACAGCATCTTAATTCATCAAGAGCATTCTTGCAAAAAGTAAATAACAAAATTGTGACCCTTGTGTGAAACCACTAAGATCTGTTTGAAAATTACAGTGTAAATGTCACTAATGTAACCACATGAATTTTTAAACCCAGACTGAGAATGAGTGACCAGTTTCTGATGAGCATCCCTATTCTTAAAGCATTTTGGGAGATATTATTATTCCCTTTCTGAGGGAAAGTTAGATGTAAAGATTGATATAACTGCAGCTGATTAGCTTGGCTTAGCAAAAAGACTGGAATCAGGAAAAAAGCTAGCGTGGCTTTGTCCTTAGGTAACAAGACTACTTACCAGCACCTCTAGGGTTTACTAAATACCGTGTTGTATTTTGTTTCTTTTGTTTCTTTGAAAAAACTGAAGTGTTAAAACAACAATTAACCATTTTACATGGCTACCCGCCGGGTTAGTTCTTGGCCCTGAGCAGTTGCTAGGCAACCAAGAAAGTCTTCAAGTAGCTAGTCCCAGAATGTCTGACTGACTTCCCATTTTTGAAATGTTCATGTGTTTGAGGACACATGCAGTGAATTCAAGGCAAGCACACATAAACAAACACATTGGTGCAGTTGCTTGTCTTTCAATTTCCATGCTCAATGTGGCATTTTCCATAGTGTTTGCTATCGTGTCAGCTACTTGCAAGGTAAGATGACCAGATTTCTCAGACAAAATCCGGGGACATTTTCAGCTCAGAAGCGTATATACCTCCAAAACATGTCATGTTTTTATTTTTGTAAAACTTAAAACGGGAACACTAGACCTAGAGCTGTTCTCATAAGGGGCTGAGCCCCCCTAAAGGTCTGATCCTGGAATCCCCCCGGATGCTACTTCATACTTGTACTCCACTACACCTCAAAGGAAAAGGTTGTAATGTTTACTGAACTACATTTATCTGACAGCTTTTGCTTTATTGCTTCCGGCTTGTTTCTACAACAGCTCCATGTAAATAATCAGTAATTTTAGCATCGTAAAATACAGCTTTCTAACTCTGAGCTCTGGCTGTCTTGCGCCTGCGTGTGTAGAGTGTGCGACTATCGGATATGTTTGGTCAATGTTTTCATTCTTTCATTTCAACTTTGGGTCTGTCAGTCACAGTGAAAACAAGGAACATTTCCAGGGGACAGATCCAGCCGGGGACAGGTCACCAAAAGCGGGGACTGTCCCCGGAAACCGGGGACGTCTGGTCTCCCTATTCCAAGATGAGAAGAGGTTAGCAGAAAGGAGAGGCTGTGGGATATATTCCTGAATATATCAAGATATTTTGGAGATAACCAGTAATGACAATGTTGTTGTCACCTACAGTCACCATACAGAAAACCGATTACAATTGTGCTCACAAGGGAGTAAACAAGCGTCCACAAAGCTTACCTCCTATGGAGCCATTTTGATGCCATCAAGCCATCACCTACCATTAGCATCCCATTGGCTGCAATTCATTTTGGCGCCACTTTGACATCAATCAACTTTACATCTGAAGCAATTAAAAACTATTTTTGCATTGTTTATTTCTAAAGAAACGACAATTTTATTAATAATATAAAACATATTTGACAACAATGTATAAAAGGCTCCGTTACTTTGCACCTCACGTTATGGCCCTGTAGCAGTTTTTGTAAAAATAGGCTAACGATTGTGTCATAACCAAGCGACTTACTGTCACATATTTAAACAGTACAGGATAAGCTTGCAGGCAGTTTCAAATTAGAAATGTTTACTTACTTAGGTTCAATTACTAATTAACTAGCATTTTAGTTAACCCGTGCCTATGTTATCTCCTTACATATGCCCACGTTCTCTGTCTCTGCAAGATTTGGAATGATTGAGATTTCTCTTGGCACAGCTACCATAAGACTTACAACTTTCAGACAGGTTGCTCATGTCACATCTACGTCGTCAAGCTCAGTTGGAGCCTGTGCAGTAACGCTCAGCCATCCCCGGATGCTTCTCATAGACTTCACTGGTCTCTGTTGAAAACAACAGCATCACATTGTTCATTTTTTATACTGTCTATGGGTGCCCATCCGCTCCTAGTTAGTTAGTTAGCTAGTTTCTTCTTCTTTTTACTTTTTCTTCTTCTTATTTTAACAATGACGCTTACCTCATACTGCAGCTCCAATGATGCTGGATAGTCAACACAGTTAGAAGTGGCCATCAGCAACACATCTTTCACGTTCCTGAAATTGAACACATTTCCCAGTCACGCATCAATAGAGAGGGACATGACTAAAGGCTATATACAGTATGGATTGAAACGAGTGGCTTAATCACACATAGACCGGATTTTGCACCTTTGACACTTGTATCATGCATACATCATGCGCTATCAAGATCAGTTTTCTCATTACATGTGTAATGAGATTGTTTTTTCATCACAGCATACAAGACACCGCTATCAACTATAAGTGGATTCTGCCTGTCTGATTTGACACAACTGGGGTGGAAATTACTGCCAGCATTGTCAATAACAAGAGTGGTCACTAACCTTACCAAAAGATTGCACAAAGCCATTTGTATTTTATGATAAATTTTGATTATTATTGACTGGATGCCCACAATGTCATCAGCTATCAGTTTGGTCTGCTGGTTGGGGGGGGAGAGGGTCAATGTTGAAAGTTGCTGTTTAGTTTTATACCATGAGCAGCTTTAGAACAGCAGGCACATGATTTTTCAGCTTGGATAAGCCTAGCCATATTGGAGGTGCATTTGGCTGACCTGAACTGTACAAATGGCTCTCCCAGTAATGAGAGCAAAGGTGTAAGTCATCCTGAGAAGGCTGTAGGCTGTGAGAAGGCTCTGGACCCTGACCCAACAGCTCAGTCTACTGGTGGGTTGGACACGTGAAGAAGCCCACCAATAAACCTGTTATGGCTTTTGAAATTTGAAATGGCATTTTCTTGGACTATTTTAGTCCTGTGAAAAGCTACAGTGTATAGAGTAGGGAGGGCCGGATCAATACTGTAGTATTGATACTTCAATACTTATAACCTACTCATTTGGTATTGATTCCTTTAAAATAAATATTGATAATAAAAATTCTTTAGACAAAACGTGGGTAGCTGCATCACATCCAAACATTTTCATCGCTTTTGTATCATGTTTGTGCTAAAACAGCCCTGAAGCTGGCCCCTTGTGACATGACTGTGGAAACCTACAGTATGTGACAGAACCTAGTAGTTTGCACTGTGGAGCCACTGCCCGCCCATCCACTTCCGCATGTGGAGAAAAGAAAGGTGGAGAAAAGGCAGGGAAAATGAATAGAATGAAAGGAACACTTTTCCCCTGTAGCTGAAAATATAGCAAGATGAACTATTTGTGACAAGAAAGTGGCACACAGCAGCAATATGTGTAACCTTTAAAACAACCTAACATTTAAAAAACAACACACCCTGAAAGTCATAAGGAGGCGGAACAAAAGCATGAACAATGTAAAACGTTGACTTACTTTTCATGTACATTTAGAAGATTAGAAAATATTATTATTCATAACAATCACATTAACTAAATTCAAATGCCTGGATCTTTCAGTTTTGATTTCTGAAGAATGTCAGAAAATGGACTGTATTTATGAGGTCATTTTTTATGAACAATGCTGTCAGGAACCCTAAATAGTGTATAATATGAATTGAAAGTTGCTGTGGAAAAACTCATGGCCTTTATTATGATTCTTGTTTATTTTATTATTTGATCATAAGATTTCTCTGAAATACTAGGTAAAAATTAGTTTTTAATGCTTGCTGTTTGTCATGTGATTTGCCATTAAGAGTAATTATCTTTGTTTTCTTAAACCATCAATTTTGAAAAATCACAAAACCATTTAAGAAATGATCAGTATTGGTATCGGTGAAATTCTAATAAAAAGTATTGCTATTGTATCAAATTAAAAATGATTGGTATGCGCATCCCTACAGATAAGTGATATCTTCATCTGTTCTATGCTGTGTGTTATGATTTCCAATCTTCCAAACTTACTGCATTACGTAGCGGCGTTTCCTAAAGGACTGGTACTAAAGAGGAATCAGTTATAATTGATATAGACATGTCATGCAAAATTTGTCAAAAAGTGAAAACATGTATTTTTGAGCACTGATCACTTGAAAAAAAAGAAGCTGTCTAACAGTTTTAAGTAAGCAACTTTAAGAGTAACCAGTACTGGAGAGATGGCAACATGCTAAGAGATAGCAGCAATTGCCAATTAGCTTGTTCACATCACACGTTTCAAGTTTGAATAGTGGCTTTGACCTCTTAATCTTTAAAGACCATTAAAGCCTAGCTTTAAAGAGCCCCTCATTAATGTTATTCGTTTATGTGCTTTACTCTTGAGCATATCATAACACCTCT
Organism: Etheostoma cragini; assembly: GCF_013103735.1. NCBI lineage: Eukaryota > Metazoa > Chordata > Actinopteri > Perciformes > Percidae > Etheostoma > Etheostoma cragini. Next base: position 14,411,461 of record NC_048408.1, read on the forward strand.
TTCAGAGTTGGAGGCTTAGATGTTCAAGATTATTTTAAGATAGCAATGAACATTTGGCCTTAGTGAAATAATGAGTTTCTGGCTATTAAGTGTAAGAGGTGTTAAGCTTTTCTTCAAGTGGCCATCACATAATTTAGAAATTAATTATTCAGAAAAATAACATATAACCTTATAAAGGGATACAACACCTTTGTTAAAATTTGGCAGCCCCATCTAGATTATCCACATAATCTAGATGTGATATTGGAATGTGACTGACCTTAAAACATTGTATACCTACTTTAAAATATTGGAGCATCCTTTTGGGGATGGGGGGTTTGTTTGTTTGTGTTTGTTCTTGTAAACTGAAAATAAAGTATTCGAAAAAAAGTGCCCATCACATAGTTTATATTGGTTTTGGAGCCATATCATGTGGTGTTATCAAAATGGAATGCTATCATACTCATTGATTTTGATGTTTATTCACCACTGTTGACCTGGGTAAGCTTTTGTTACCGAAATAAGAAAATCAAAGCACAATTTTTGCAATTTTTTGTTAAACTCTTCCCTGTTCAGTTCACTTTTTCCAATCTCTTTAACAACTTACAAAAAAAAAACATAGCTCTCTCACCACCACTTCAGACACAAGGATAGTGTATCCTTCGCATAGAGAGAATTAAATTGAGCACACAGCAGTGCGGGTCTTACAAACATATCTTTTCTTTCTGTGTCCCTTCCTCTGTCTCTCTCTCTCTCTCTCTCTCTCTCTCTCTCTCTCTCTCTCTCTCTCTATAGATGTGTATATATATATATATATATATATATATCTTTCCCTCTCTCTCTTAATCCCTCTCTCCCTCTGTCTATGTTGTATCTCTTTATCCATCTGTCATCTATGTGTCTTTCAGTCACCATATCTCTACTGCACTCTTGTGCACAGTCTCTTGTTACCATAACAACCGATGAATAATGTGCCCTTCTAAACAATTAGCATTCAACACTGATGCTCCTGCCAACACTATCCACCCATCCTGATCCACCCATCACAGGAGCTCATGGATCCTGGAATAAAACAGAAAAACATTATGGTTAAATGTGTTTGTGGGGTGTACAGGTCTATGTTGTAGACTCTGTATAGTGGCTAAACAACTGCAGCCCATAGTTGAGGGTCAGTTGCCCTTGGCCTCCTGCCCCATATAATCTACTGAATGAATGTGTCACTTTCATCAAAGTTGTGATTTCACGCTGATCCTGGATGAATATCTGCCCATTGCTCTTTCTCTAAGCTTGTGAATGCAAAAGTGCAATGTTCAGAGTGATGACTTCTAATTGCTTTAATCTGCCCCTTTTCCTGGTAATATGACAAGCAAAGCCTAATCACATTTTAATTGAGATACATGTGGTAAACTAGAGCCAATGTGTTTTTGATTTAAAATATAAACACTAAAACCGTTTCACCATCATCATGTCTGGCTTTGATGTGGAGCCTAATAATCAAAAATTAACTTGAGTGATATGCTAAGTGAGTTAGTTGAACTGCGTTGCCAAACAAACTGAATGAATGAACCTGTTGAGTGACTTTTATTTAGAAGAATAATCTATTTCTCTCACTCAAACTGTTAATACACAAAACCAGTGTCAAGTTGTCCCCTGCACTAGAGCAAAGTTTAAATACACACAAAATTATCATTAAACTAAATTCAAATCATGCAACCAGTTCAAGATTTAGGGCAGCATAACCTCTAAGCTGCAGTTTCAATCATCTTATCAAATGGTAAAAGAAAAAAGAAGAAAAAAAGAATCCAGATCTAGAAGACACGGATCTACAAAAGAAAACTGTGAATGTTGTGAACTTTTGCAATTGACACAACCCCGAAGACAATATGGTGTAAAGTAAGTCTTGATCTATCGGATGAGACGCTGTGTTAAAATGTAAAGGAGCCGGCGCCCAGATAGCTCAGTTGGTAGAGCGGGCACCCACATATAGAGGTTTACTCCTTGATGCAGGGGGCCCTGGTTTGAGTCCAACCTGCGACTCTTTGCTGCATGTCATCCCCCCCCCCCCTCACACTTCCCTTTCCTGTATTCAGCTGTCCCTTCAATAAAAGCCTAAAAATGCTCCCCGAAAAAAAATGTAATGGATCACAGAGTTAGAGCTTGATGGAAAATGTTGCGCAAAGCAAGCTTTGCGCGACATTTTCCATCAAGCTCTAACTCTCAAAGCAAGCTTCGCGCAACCAAAGCAAGTCCACAGCTGTGCTTATGTCCGAGCCAGTCTCCTCGGCATCTGCCTGGCATACTCTGTGTGGGACGGTCGATTTAACTCTCGAGCCCTCATCAACATAGCGGCATGTGTCTTTTAGCTCTCTGCTGTGAGTGTCATCCAGCAGAGAGCAACAAACCCCTTTTTTTCTTTGTTGGAGTCTCGGCCATAGACGGCACGGGCTGCTGTGGACTTGTCAGTCTCGCAAGCGCTCTCAGGGAAGTGGATGCATGTTTCCGACAATGCACAGAACCGGTACAAGTCTACAGCTTTCCGCTGTCAGTGTGTCAGAGGTTCCCAGCCGGTGAACTGAGACTCCGTTACTTGCTTGTCAGTCAACGGTTAATGATCGGTTATTTAATTTCATTGTGCTTTCTTTTGGAAGGCTGGCTGCCGAAAATTGCCACTTACTTACTAACAATAGCTATTAGTAAACAGAAGTGATGTGGTGGCTGGTGTCTGGTGTTTGCACCAGCCTCTTTCTGTGAGTGTGTGTGTGTGTGTGTGTGTGTGTGTGTGTGTGTGTGTGTGTGCAGGCCATGAAGTTAACTTTTTTGACCACTTGCCACTGTCACTTTTTACCAGCAACGTTTTTTGCCTCATAAAGGTGAAAAACAGGAATTGCTGTGTCTCAATAAGCCTACTCGTGGACATTTAGCTGTTGCTGTATTAGGGGGCGGCCCCTCTACTACAGCAACAGCGCAATCTCCACTTTTGGGTCAAGCATTTTTCAAACCTTTTTATTCAGCCATCATTGTTACACTACACCCTGCATTTTTATTTGACTGATAATCGGTGGCTTTAGAGCAAAAGCACTCATAAGTGATATGTGTTGCTCATATTCGTTCATGATAATAGCTAATTTTTTAGACCAGGTAAACCCCGCCCATTCGGCCGGCGATTTGATTTCTCCCTGCAGCTGGACTGGAAACTTGCATATTTAATTCTCCTGCTTCATTTTACAATTTTTATCAGGAGCCAATCACAAACTGGCTTATCTACCTGGCGCGCTATTGGCGGGTTTACTACGATGACGATAGAGAAGCGACCAAGCAGCTTCTTGTTAACATTCAACATAGCGGCCACCAAAGCCCAGCCAGATTACTAATTCTTGAGATATAAGAACACAGATGTTGCAAGTATGTTTCCCATATATCCCTTTCCAATATTTAACTGTGAATTGTGTTGACCTTTCAAGTAGTGACATTGTCGGATTGAAAACTGTTATGACATGTGCTGGCACATGGTTGTGTTTGATTGACTGTTTAACTAGAGAAAAATATTTCAGTGTTTTTTTTTTCCTTCTTCTGGGCCATATCTTGAAGAAATAAGCCTGACTGATAACACCCGGAAAGGTCATCACTGCCTTTTAACCAGTGTGAGGTAGACGGGAAAGGGAAGCATCATCGGCAGACAGAGTAAATACTGTGACACACCATGCTCCCATGGAAAACAAGAGCATGCCACAAGCCTTCTATCTGGTTTCTAGATCTGTTCTGCTGCACTGCACACATTGTTTTTGAACGAGTTAGCAGTTCAGAATAGATTCAATCAATTAAAGTGACATTTTTGCAGGCTGGCAGTCAAATGGAAAAATTAAATCATCTTTACAAGTATTCTGGCACGAATATGCCCCCACAGAGAAAGAGACAATTTGCTTGAGAGTGATGCAGATTAATGCGCCCAAACATCTCCATTGCCCAATGAACCCTTTTCAAACAAAAGAATTGTGTTTTGAGTTATAGAACCCCCGAAGATGTGCCCAAATTCAAAGAAGCCATGTAAAAAAAACAGTTCCTTTATATCCTAAGTTCTATCTGCCACATATTTCAAACATACAAGTTTTAAGTACGGGGGGAATCAGTGTGTTATGTATGGCATCTTATTGAACCATAAATGTCACACAAGCCCAAATGTACTGTACATACAATATGATTGTCTTGACAATAATAGATATCATATATTTCCGTGCCGTTTAAGATGTGTTGAGCTGCAGGATGTTCCTCTTTCTTGCTGTGTGTGCTACAGTATCTTCATTGAGATCAAGGATCAGTCTACTCACTTTATTATATTACATTATAATCTATTTTGAAAATATAAAGGTATACTCTCCTCCAAATTTCAGACATTTACAGAGTTGCACAGTTATTTTGTGTCTCTGGTGCTTCCACACACATACAGACTTGGATAAAAAAAACTATTCATGCTGTTTTGAGTGAGATACGGTTTCTGACTGTCCTCTGCACGGCTTTCTACGTCACTAGCCGAGATGCAGTGGCTAACCATAGCACATGCTAGTGTTAACATGCTAGCTCGTTCTCAATGGCAAAACACTGCTACAACACACACTAGTTCACCATAAGAACTACTTCCGTGTCCCTGTTCTGCAGGTATTCCACAGGTACGCCGTCATTTAGAAGAAGTCTCCCAGCTAATCCTGCCTTGTACTGGCCAAAGTTGGAGAAAGAGTTATCTAGCCGATGTGATCTTAGCTAGTTACGACTCCCAATAAAGATAGTAGTGAAGTAGGATGTCTCACTCTGTAGCTAAAACAGAGACCTAAACACGAAGGGTGAAAACAGGATCTGCAGCAATGCGCTGTACAAAAAAAAAAGGTGTTTTTTGAAAATAAAACCACTGGCACAACCTCAAAATACAATAATGAACCTGAAAATGAGCATAATACGAGAGCTTTAAAGTGTAAAATCTAGGTATATTGCTGATATGTTGAGGGGAGCAACTCAGTGTCTTTTTTGTTAGAAGATAGGTTGTGCTTTCAGCTCATGGTAGGATTTGAATTGAAATATTCCTGAAAATATTCCAATATTAAATCCTAAATATTAATAGATCATCCCAGTATGTTCCACATCTTATTCCACCAAAAACAGAGAAACATATTTATGATCAAGCAAACTATGGCTGAGATAAATTAAAATGTTTCTTTTTGTTTGTCAGTTGATCATAATTAAAAATACTTTACTTTGTTGATCATATTTATTGCCTTTTTTGAATATTACCAATGCAACCAATGATATAATACCATAAAAGAAGATAAATAACATAGATTTAAATGTTGGTCTGGTGTAAGTCTCTGTATTAAAACAGGTGCCAGTAGTACAATTTTTGAAATTTGAAAATATAGTTCTGAAATTGAAAATTATGAAGGTAGTGCTACATATTTGTACAAGTATAATAAAAAAGATATCACTGTGTAAAATTTTAGACGGCACTTACAATCTGGAAATGGAGGACTGGCTGGCCTTTGGTGTTATACTCCTGGTTAAGTAATGTTTCATTTACAATGCCCAGCTGTTTCTGAACCTTATTTAGCCTGAGTGAGTGATTTTTAAAGATTTATCTAGGACTTACAGGAACAAAAGGGCTAAGGGTTGAGTTAGACTAAGGGCCTGTGTCCATACAGCGTTTTTCTTTGGCAGAAAAGCACCGGCCTGTTTTGGGGAGCACCTAATCCTTGCACTTTACAGTGCTGCAGTTATTATTTTATTTTTTTTTGAGGAAATTGAAGTCCGCTAGGTTGCTAACCTAATGCTAACTTGACAGAGTGTTGACTACATAGCTAACAACAAGCTTACAACTCAAACGGTTATAGCACAATACTCAACATCAAGTGTCCAGCCGATCTGCTACCACAGATAGGATTTTCTGTATTGGAAAACACCAGCGCTTTTCTGAAATGTTTAAAGGTTGTTTAACTAAGCAGTCAGGCAGCCGCACAAAAAAGGCAGAGCGCTCTAAAAAAGACATAGCTGAGTGATGAGCCTTTTCTTGAGGCGGCCGCGTGAGCTCTCTTGTCATTGGGAACAACTGAAAAAAGATGCTGGCACTCTAAACCGCTATGTGGACACAGGACCTTACACATTGCTGTCTTGGGATTTTCTGGTCATTTTCTCATTGTTTTGTTTTTTTCTGTTATATTTTCAGACCCATGTTTACGTGGCCATGTCTTTCCCAGATGCAAACAGCAGGGATCTATATCCTTTTCTCACATCCAGCCTCCTATCTCTCAAGCATCTTTAGCTGATTTGCCATGACGGGGGCTAAAGCCAGATATTCTGCGATAGCAGAGATTGTAGTGACCGCAGACACATGTATGGGTGTTTTAACCTTCCAAAAGAGCTGTCACGGATTATAGGGAAAATTTGACAAAGCACCCTGCCAAGCATTTTGACTATAACTCAGCACTGTGTCATCGATTTTGGCACTTTTGAAAAGGGGAGGGGGGGGTTGGCAAGTATATCCTTTCGCTACATCAGCACGGACACCTAAACAAAACAAATGGCTGGACGTTTGAAATACTATACTGTGCTGCGTTTTCAGATAAAAGAGAATGGCAGCAGTGTAGCTGACCACCTGAGAAGAATGATGACTACAAGGGGGTTTCATTTTTCACACACTCCAAAATTCCGTGTGTTTTTCAACGCAACTTCAACAAACCTTTTGTGAAGAAAAAGAAGTCCGTCACAAAAGGAACACTACATATTCTGTAACTAGATTTATTTATATGCAGGTTACACATCTATGTTTTGTAGATAGATTACTGTCACACTGTAAATTCATGACCTGCAGTACAGCCAATTTCATCACGAGCTTCATATGTACGTCATGGCAACATATAGTGTTTTAATCTCCGTTAATTACTGCAAACAGATCTATTAATCTATGATTGTGTTTACGGAGATCTATCACATAAAAACTTTACTGACAGCATGTATTCATTATTTTATCAAGACTAAATAAGGCATATATGATCTGAGTGTTACAACACGATCATGATCTTGTTGTTGGATTCACATAATAACCAAGTCCTGCTGAGGAAACAATCACTTGAACATTAAAGAAGGGTTTGCAAAGGTTAGTCAATAAAGCACAGTAGATAGGCATTCAGTTGATTTAAGATATTTGGTTGTTGCAGTAAGAAGAGAAATCAGAATTAAGGCTCACAATTTGAAATTAATATTCAATTAAATAAACAAAAACAATCCACAATAGATTAGGTATAAGATTTTGCTTGCATAGATACTTAATTAAAGTAAAGTAAATGAAACCTGTTATTTGTGCTTTATTTGACTAAGCTGTCAACTTCACAAACTCCATTGTTCTCACATTAATCAATATGTTATGTAAAGCATGGTCAAATCAATTATTTCCTTTGCCACTATGTTTTCACTCCAAGATGATTCATGTTAGAGTTCCTTTAAGCACGTTTGACTAATACGCTTTCTGACCTCACACCTTTAATTTTAAAAAGTTGTCCGCAGTTACCTTATGTACTTTAAGTAGCCTGACACATGTTGCAATTACATTTGAATCATGCAGTCTTTAAATTTCACCTTAGTCAAGATCTCTTTGCTTTATCTAGTTTTTACTAAGCCTAACACTGAGGCTCCTAGACAATCTGTCATTAGTATAACATGACTGGGGTTTACATTCATAAGTTGATCACATTAAATATTAACAGATCAAGAGCTTATTTTTCTTTATTTGTCCTCTTATGAAAATACTATTGCAATAGATTGATAAGCAAGACTGAATATTATAAGAGATACAAATAATTGTTCTGCTGGTGAAACAGGAGATGAAATATAGATGGAGTTTTTGTAACTCTGCTGTCTGCTGTCAGCCCCATTTAGCAGGTTTCCTACACAGTCACATTAACCACCATTTTGTGCAGTGAATCATTTTTTAATTTGCACAAACTCTAGAGCAGCCTCACCAATCCAATGGCATTTAAACTACTTGCAATGAAGGTACTTGTAAGTCAGGGGTGCCGATAGCTTATCATCATTAGATGACTTTTTAAATATCTAAATTAATTCAAACAAGTCAAATGAAGCTGAAACATACTTGGGGGGCACTGCAGGACACAACAGGCTAAGTGGATTGCCCACATTGTTGATTTAGAGTCAACAAGTCAAGGCGTTGGGCCAGTGGGGCACTTTTACAATGGCTTTGTTGAGCGAAAAGCTTATAAGTGTTTTAGAAACACTTGGCTATAGCTACATTTGTGAATTGGTGTGCAGTTTGCATCCCTAAGCTGCTGTAAAAATTCATGTCTACTCCGAAGAAGCAAGCGTTAGGCCATCCGTCAGTGCCACACGGTGTCTGTCAGAGTAGAGAGAAGTGGTTTCTCTATGAGTTTCTATATGCATAACAATATTAAGGCTTGATAAATCAAACCCTTGATAAAAAAAAAAAGACTGTTGCTACATTTGTAAAGTAGAGATGTTAACTTGGCCCCACATGTCTGCACACATTGGCAACACAATTTGGGTGCTGTTAACGGATCAATATGAGAGTAGGAATAGACTGGATTTGATAAAACAGCACATTAATGATTGTGGCAAAGTTGAAAGACTGAGTTTGCCTTGTTTTTGAACTTCCACTGAGAGGCAGCGGAAAGAGAGAGACGGTTGAGAAAACCTTGATTTCTGGTAAAGGGGTCATAAATTTAGTGTATTGAGGGGGCATTAAAAATGAGTCAGTGTTTTCAAGGCTGATTCCATGATTTTTCAGGATTGACTACTAGATTACATGAAAGGTGTAATGAGACAAAAATCGCTGAGGGCCATTGGAGGACAGAATTAAAATTTGTTGAAGGGTGTGTGTGTGTGTGTGTGTTTGTGCGCGCCTGTGGGTTAACTTTTGTCAATATAGTCAATGCATTGGGGCGGCATACCTCACCCAGTTAGAGCACATATCTCTCCCCCTTTCATGTCTTTCACTTGTTACTATAATGAAAAAGCCCCCCCCCAAAAAAAAGCATTATGAGCAAATGTCTATTTCTATGTCACATTTTTCCACAATTGTCCATTTTTCAGTAATTGCACCTACATAATTTAAAATGTAACTCTAATGGAAGTTCTGCTGATACCACAGCATCGCTCTACGTGGCAGCAACATCACAGGGGAGACTTTATGAGAATGTCAAGGTAATGGCTGCCTAATTCCACTAACCATAAATGCCTCATGATCAAATGACTGCAATTGCTGTAATGGGTTATGAATTCATAAAATGTTCCCTTTTTGGTGCTATCAAATAATGATACAATCATTTTTGTAAAAATTACCAAAGACTGTATTCATTTACTGTTGTCTACTGCACTATATATTCTCAACAGCATGTTTTGTGTTTTCTAATTGAGTGCTCTGCTTCACATTTACTTTCTCTTTAAGGGTGCATTCACCTTTAATCCTGTGGTCATTAGCACAGACTCTTTAGAGGAAGAGGCAGTCTGACCTCCGTGTATGGCACAAGTGCTATTTAATCCACCTATCTGATAATTGCCAAGTCAATGTGGTGAACTTGCTTGCCCCTTTGACCTGTAGAGCTGTGTTGTCAGGGCTATATGTCACGGTGCGGTCTCTCAAGGCAAATTGGTATCATCTTCGTCAGCATCTTTGGGAACGAATGACCTTATCCTTAAGGATAAAACCATGACAGAGGGGTGCTTGCATTTGAGTGTCTATGTGGGCCCTTTAACCAAAAGCTTAAGTACAGGACTGTTGCTGGCGAGAATAATGCCTTGGCTACCACGATTAGTTAACATTAATAGATGGATAGCTTTCTTAATCAATTGTAATGGGTAATTAAACAAGGTCGATCAAGCAATAGGGAATTACAGATGAATACCTGTGCTCCTTTAAGTGTCTGGGGTTGGGCTCACTTTTGTATTTAAAGTGCTTTACATTTTACAAGGCCTATTTTTTGTCAAGACTTAAGAACTCAACATTCTGTTAAATGAATCGTACTGATTGTTCTTTGTCCCTTTTTTAAACTTGTAGCAATAGTATTAGTGTATTTACCTTTTACCCTGCTCATGTAAGTTGTGACTGATAAAAAATGCTGTACCTTTATTTGTAAGAAGAGTTAGAATTCTGTTTTGATTGATTCTCTTCTTTACAAATGGCAAGGCTAGCTGATTTCTTCCTTTGCTTTGGCTGAAGATAAATCAAAGGCTATTTAGTTACTAATTAACTGAGCATGAAAGAAAAGTCTGAAGCATCTCCTTTTCTTTTCCTGATAGTCACTGTGTTGGTCTCATTAATCACACGATTAATAAGGCCAGATTAATTTCCCAACCAGAGACAAGGTTCATTTTTTAATTTGTCAATTAGTCTATGTCTTCCAAAATGTCATGAATTTTAGAGCACAGTGCAATCGTATGACTGTAATAACAGCTTCAGCTCCCCTGGGGTTTAGACAGGGTAAGATGCATGGGAGCTGTAGTTGTCAAATAAAAACTGATGAAAAAAAATGATGAGGTGTTCCCATTCTCTCAATCAGTATACAAAGTTGTATTAGATACCCAATTAGCTTAAAATATGAGCAGGATATACAGTAATAGAACATCATGTTTCAGCTTTTCACAAAGATTTATGTAAGAATCCTCCCAATGGAAAAAAGCACAGTGTGGAAGGAAAGCTTGTAGAAAACAAGCTAGCCTGGACATTTAGTTTGAACTGTTTTTGTTTGAACTTCTCTATCAGGCACAAAACATCTGCTGCACTGTTCTCTGTGGGTTCAGATTAAAGTTTAGCCTTTGACTGCTTGTTTTAGCATGGTGACTATTAGTCATGCACTTGTAATTTCCTTTTATGGCTTTGCAGAGCTTGCCCAACTGCAGCAGCAAAATGTAGCCACTTGCCATGCTTTGCCACAGCTTTGGCATTTGAACTCCGGGTCATTGAATATGTTTCTTCCCTACTAGCTTTATTTGATCTCATATTTTAGGACAGTCAGGACATTTTTTTAAATTCTGTATACAATATAAACTAAAAGCTGAGGCATGCAAGGACTTCTTCAGCCTTTTGGCTCCCAAAAGGCTGAAGAAGTCCTTGCATGCCTTCGCTTTTGATTCTGTCTTTCCTTTTGCAGACTGTAATTATTACACAAAATTATTTCATACATCTATTTGAATGACTTTTCACCATTCCATGAACTGAAAATCAATTAGGGCTGATATGTAAACCTAGTAATACTATTCTAATGCTGAAATCACTATTCAACTGTATTTTTTAAATAAATATATTGGCTTACATTAGCTAATTTCCCTCTTTTCACCTTGGCCTACCCACATTTGAAAACAAAATGCTTTAGTTACGTCTGATGAACGATAAGTAAGCGAGAGTGAGAAAAACAAGGCATTGTGAGGTCTTTAGATCACAGAGCTAACGTGATGTTATGTACCGAGTAATGTTAGTACAGTGGAAATGACAGGCTGAGGATGGGAATCAGAAGACGGGGGGGGGAAATAGTTTCATCAGCCACCGAGCCAAAATACTTATGTTATCATAAGTTAGCTCATTCATGTTTCCCAACTGTGTCGCAAATTATAGGAGCTTAATGGAGATAGCTATCGTTTATGTTAGATGCCAGAGCTGTCAGAGTTAGCTTCAACTTCATACATTACCTTCTTATAGCTCTAAATCTAAATCACTAAAATAGTGACAGCACCATTTGGCTTAGTTATCAATGCTGTTAGCACCGTGGCTGACACTATTGGTACTTAGCTAGCTAGTTCATGACAAATCATTTGGCTATGCTTCTGACATGTACTAACCGAGCAACGTTAGCGTTTATAACAGAGCCGCTTCACTACACTTGTTAAGTAATGTTTCATTAGAGACGTCTCTGTTGATTCGTGTTTTTTGCTCTGTGTTTATTGTGGAAAATGTACGTTAACAAAGTTGAGTGCTAGAAATACAATGCGCAAGGTAGGTCCCGTTCAAGGCCAGGCTAATGTTAGAAGTCCCTCTCGTGGACAGAACATATAATAATAACCACATGCTTAAAGTGGCATTGGCAATGAATAAGCCTGAGTAAGGTGGTTCATAATAATAACAGGTTGCATTGGAACATGGAATATTCAAATATTATTCAAATACTAAAACAAAATAAATTAAATTTGAATGGTATTATAGAAGAAGATTGACAGCTTTAATATCCCTTCTTGGCTGCTATGTTGGTGCAGTCAATCAGTAAATATTATCATGACTACTTACCCACCAGTATGCCAGAAGATTCCCAGCTGCACGTCACCAAAATAAAGAAGTCCAGAAAGACATACTGAATTATAATTCAATGTGTGTGTGTGTGTGTGTGTGTTTGTGAGTGTGTGTGTGTGTGTGTGTGTGTGTGTGTGTGATATTAATTAAATTGAAAATCTTATTGAATTATCTTTGAAATATACAGTACTTAGAAAGATTATAATTTGATCTCCAACTGTTTTTGACTGTGGTAGTCCTCCATCATCAACATCAATAGAACATAAAAAAAATACAAAACAAAAAAACTCTGTTAAAAGTGATTGCCACACCTATCCTTTATTTATTAGAGTGCCAGCAGAGATGACACTACGGGTGGAACGGTACACAGAAGTCACGGTTCAGTTCATACCTCAGTTCAGACATCACAGTTCGGTACAATGGAGGGAAAAGCAAAACTAAAATGCAGAATGCATTTTTTTGTGTGCATGTCCCAGGCTGTATAACTTAATGTCATACTGTCTCTCCCCTGAGCTAGCTGCAACAGCCTGAAGTGTGTAAAGTAAGATTTAAACAATAGGTACCTCACATCATCTTCTTGCTATTAATTGCGACAGGCATACCTTTGCCAACTGGCCTTTGACCTCCTGTAGCTTCTCAGCTAGGTTAGTGCTTGTGTACTCCTCATACAGGGGCCATGTCTGTAGAACTGACGCTTTCTTTTCCCACTCAGAATCAATAAAATTAGCAGGAACCGTGAGATAGCTTTCTGTAGCACGAGGAGAAGTCCAACCATCAGTTGTTGGTGAAACGGAGGGTGCAGCTGACAACTCGTGCTTCGTGTTTGGTTGAACATGGAAGGGACTACAGTTTGCTTCACGTGTGGGCGGGATGGCATGTTGTAATGAGGTTTGAGTGCAGACAGCAAACACTTACACAAGTAAATATGGGCGCATTGAAGATGACATGTAAACATTCTGATTGCTTCAGTGATTTTATGACCCTATTTGTATCTAAAGCCTGGTTAAGCACTTTAGGTAGGAGAAGTTGGCAGTTTTTGTTTTTCTCGTACCAGTTATTGGCACATATGCGTTAGCATGTTAGATGTATTTCCACTCACATACCCTACAAGTGCTGAACAACGCCATTACACAGTCCTCGTCTTATCCTCCACTCTCTCGCCTGTACATCTGTAACTAACTGGGAAACGCAAGTTTTCCTAAACTTGCAATCTCAAAGAGGCAGACGGGTCCTCTAACTGTTGTGGGTTGCCACCACTTGCGATAGGCTAGGCTACTACTCGTTCTTACTGCTGCCAGCTCTGACTCACTCACTAGACCGTCGACCTGACAAAAAACCATGGACAGTTAAAGAAATGGACCAGCAGATCCCAATGTTCTGGACTGAGACCAGTGAAGGAGATTAGAATAGTTTTTCAGGTGATGGCTGAGCGTTACTGCGAAGCCTCCAACTGAGCTTGAAAACGTAGTTGTGACCTGAGCAACGCGTCTAAAAGTTGTAAGTCTTCTGGTAGCTGTGCGAAAGAGAAATCTTAATCATTTTTAAGACGATAACACAGGCTAATTATTGCTAACTAAAATGCTAGTTAACGTTAGTAATTAAATCTAAACAGCTAATGTAAGTCCAAACTGTCTGCAAGCTTACCCAGTACTATACGGTGATTTCTCCACTGTGCGACAGTAAGTCGCGTGGTTTATGATACAATCGTTAGCCTAATTTTTACAAAAACTGTTAAGGAGCCATAACGTGAGCTACAAGGAAATTAAGCCTTTTATACATTGTTGTGTTTCTTTAGAAATAAACATGGGACAAATAGAGTCTTGAAACGCTTCAGATTTAAAGTTGTTCTTTGTCAAAGTGGTGCCAAAATGAATGGCAGTCAATGGAATGCTAATGGCGGGTGATGGCTTGCTAGCATCAAAAGGGCGTTATAGGAGCTACCCTTAGAGAGGAGAGGCTTACTCCCTTGCAAAAAACAGCATGTAGGCGGAGCTTCAGAGCTAAAGCGGGACCACAGATTAGGTGATGATTAGCTAAAGAAAAGCGTATCTAGCTGTAGTTACGCATTACATTCATTAATTTGAACCCATGTTTTATTTATTTTCATACCACGTGTTCTCCATGTAAATTCATGTACATGTGCTTATCTGCAAATTAGTTACTATGACATTCTCCCAATAAGTCTGGAACATCTCTTCTTTTTTATCACACTGTCATTTTTCTTTTCCGTCTTCTTTTCTCCTTTGTGTATCAAGCAGAAATATCTTACTAATGACTGTTACAGTTTTTATATTAATAATGAATACAATGGCGTGTAATATGCAATGTGAAAGGTGTCGCATGTATCGACAAACTCACAGATAATTATCACCAGACTCTGCAGTGTGCAGCTTGAAGTTTTTCAGCTCATTTTAGGTTTTTTGTACAGCCCACAACTTTACTGCTCTCACCAGCTTTGTTTCCAGATGCAGAGAGCTGTTTTCAACAACAACAAAAAAACTGTATGAAGTATGGCTAGCACTACATGCAGACAGACAAAGTTAGCGGCCAGATGATGAACATAATAGAGCATTTTGCAGCAAAAGAACAAGATGTTTTCCTCAGCAGTTATTGAAGCAGAGCTAATATAGCTGGTAGTTGGCAGCGCTCAATAATCGGGATAGGTTGTGTACATTCAACAGTACTCAAGCTAGCATATTCAGGTTTCTCATAAACGGGATAAGGACTTTCGGAAATCGGGATATGGTGTTTACATGCTGGAACACATACAGTAAATGGGATACCTCAAAAACCAGGTCATAAACAGGTTACTCATGTCCATGTATACACACTCATCCATCAGGTGGCCAGAAACAAAACTGAATGCATAATAGGGTTGCTCTGGATGTGGGAATAAACTTGTCAACCCATTGTCAGCTTGTTGCGGCTTCCCCCAAAAAGCAAAAAGGGTGAATGAAGCTGCAAGAAATGAGCAAGAATTTGAGAAAGAAGTTGGAGCTTTGCCTTATCTCCTGCTTCATCTCACTCCAATTTTGAACCGGTAATGCTCACACCATGATATCAAAGCATGCCTGACCCAGAATGCATGTATATGTTGCACAACAACACTATATTCTGTACAAAATGCAGGTGTACTATTCAATCATGACTATGGCTTGGGTTTAAGCTAAAAGTAAAATACAGTCCAGCTTTTTTCTTTTTTTGGAGCAAGCAGCAATTCATGTGGAGAAGGGTGAAATCTGAGTTGACCTCGGAGCAATATTGAGCAGAGCGACTTTGAGTGGGGGAGTACAGGGAACAAACAGTTCTGGGAGCGACGACTAGAAATTCTCAACGCTCACATGCTTTGACTGACACTGACAAAAAGCCCATCCCTCTGTGGCAGAACTAACAAACCTATAACACAGCATAGGCAGAGTTTGAAACACTTGTTTCTGTCTACATGCACTTGTGCATGTAACTTTAAAAAAATTGCATGCATCTAAAGCAAGGTTACTAGCAATAATAAAAAAATAAAAAAATGTCCTTCTTTCAGTGCATATCTTCCACTGCTGCAGCCCAATCCAAGCGAAAGAAATCCAACATCAACCGTTACCACATTTTTGTTTTCATGACAATTCAAATATGAAGAAATTGTCAAGGTGTTATGAATTATAAAATGACATCATTTTCAATGTGTTACAAAACCATTTGTGCTGACTTTCCCTGTGCATTAATGTACAGTGAAACTTTTAGATGTGCTCATAAGAACATTTTAAGCAGAAATCCATTGCGCTTCTTAGCAAACCTCTTATTATGCTTATTATCATTTAAGGAACTCATTGGTGAAGTAACATATTCAACACAATTCATTTGTGTAGGATGCATGATAAAATATTGCTGTAATGCAAGTCTTTCTTTCTCCTTAAGGGCTCTAAGTGCCTGTACCGTAACAGCTGTGCTGCTCAGTTTTGTCTGTATGTGTGCTGTCAGTAACATTATCGTTATAAAGATGTTTTTACTGCGCGAAAATGGACTTGTGGCTTGTGAAAAAAGGGCAAATTGCGTGAGTCTCACAGTCAATGGATGAAAATTGGTATAGCCCTCCACAACATATTTTCTGTACCAAGTTAATTGCACCTGTCTATGTAGAGCTCAGAATCACATGCATAGCTCACATTTTACGTGAACTACCGTGACGCCCGATGTATTTAGAGCTCTGATAGTAACAGTGTTGTTGTTACAACCCTATGAACCATACAACTAAAGCATTCAACCACAAACTAATGACATTAGTATACTGTAGATTAGCCATTGCAGCTATAAACATACATTGCGATACAAGCACTTGTGCTGTAGTACAGAGTAAACCCTGCTCTGTTAACAAACTTGATAAATTCAGAACATCATTTGTAACATGCAATAGTTTAGTCGCAGCAGTTGCAAACCTGGAGCCTGGTTGATGGAGTTTGGCTCCTGATAAACATGCCTTCTGCCACTGGGAAAAATGAGACACCTCTATGTTTGTGAAGCTCCAGTATCCAGTTTGTTTCATGCCACGAGTTTTGTGAACATATGTATCTGCTCTCTGTAGTTTGTAATAAGGACTAGACTGATTTGTGCATGTGTGACCGACTGACTGACTGGCAGCATGCAGGCGTACTTGAATGCAGCTTGTTTTCATTACACAAGGATTGAAATAGATTGTGTTTGAGTCCCTGGTGTAGAGTAGTGTTAAATTTGCTTGTAATAACACTAAAGAAGCTTTATGATTGAAGTTGGTATCTTTCTAAAACAAACTCAAGATTTAAGTGCCTTGTTAATATGATAAATATGCCTTGTTAAATATGATTTGTGTTTTGTCATTTGACAGCAAATTATAATTGTTCAGAGCATAAATGAATTGTGTGACAAACACGTTGATAATCAATTTTCTTTTGATGTGTGGGGGGTGTTGATGGTAAAATGAATGGATTAAAAGAATTTAGATGTGTATCATGTCAGGTTCTGTAAATTAATTTCAGTTGATGATTAAATTCTTCATTTGACCATTCATTTGAAATAGTTTGTATGACACTTAAAGATACCGCAACAAATCCAAATCCAAAGACCCGTTTCCTTACAGATAGATGATATTCTTGTTGCAGTGATGTCTTGTGCAGTCAAACAGGCTTGAATGATATGCTTTGTTTATAAACCTCATAAATTCAGATGTGAGGGGAAGGCTATAGGTGTTTGATTAAGTGTGATGATTTGGCACCAACTCTATAAACCCAACTGGTCCCAGAGGAGCATTAAAAAGGCTTATGTAATAAGAGGTCACTGGCATAATTTGAAGACTGGACAGCTTTATTAAAACCATGATGTAATAAGGCCCGGACTTGTCCACACTAGATTTACAGGTCAGTTTTAATAAGCAGCTTCCTGGCCATGGACACTCTCTTTCTGACACAAATATGAATTACTTGTTCTTCAGCAAGGAGTTTCTTCTCTTCTGTAAGGTCAGCAAATATGGAAATATTAATTTTGTTTCATTTGGGATGGCATTTTCCCACCAAAAACCGAGCATACTCTTGCACTTGCAGTCCTGGAAGTTGCACTTAGTTTCAGAAATCAGAGATTTTTGCTTCTTGAACATTCACCTAAAAGTAATTGTTGTGTTTTTAAGTCTGTTTTTTATTTTTGTACATACACAATCTGTGATGATCTTGTAGACACAAGAGGACATTTTTTTGTTTTTGGCAAAAATCAATCAAAAAGGGTTGGATATGAACAGGTTAAATGTATGGATGTTTTGCAAAACATTTCTACATACATTACCTCCGGTCTTTAGAGGCCCCTCAGTTAAAGTTGCTCTGTGGAGAACGTATACATTTTCAATTAGTGCTCCTTATCAGAATGCAATGTGTATCCTCAAGGTCTAACAAATATGTGAAGGAACTTTTAACACTATTAAACCCCCAAAACATATGTTTTTGTGATTTAATGGTTTGTTTTTTTCTCATAAATATATGCCTGAAAAAGGTAAAAAAATAATTAGGATAGAATTCAATTAAAGCTGTTGTGGGTAGAATGCAAAAAAAACACCAGTAATAGTCCCTGTAGCTCTTCCCTCTTTGTCAGGCAATGCATGTGCAGAACAAACGAAATGCTCTCTAAAATGTACTGTGATTGACAGTGCATTCAGTGGTCCAGTGTTTCTGTACATGCTCACTTCTGAGCTAGCATTGTCATATTAATAATCCGATTCTGTTTCTAAGTGATCTGATTGATCAATTAGCAAAAATGTATGCTATTCAAATTTTGCTTCACGCACAAATTCATTTTTAGAGATAAACATTTCTTTTGTCAAAATCTTCCAGCCCTGTACCATCATGCTACTGTGAACTAAATTGTCTATCCAATACATTTTGAAAGAAAAACATCAGAAAAACAGAGCAGTCCTCCAAGTCTTAGTGAGAATTCTAACAACATTTAATCACACATACTTTTATATCTACTTTATTCTCCAGTTCGCCTTTATCACAGTCAGAAGTATCAGCAGAGTGATTCTTCTTGGTATGTAAATTGTCACCTTGATGCTGCACTTGAATGTAAATTTGCCATCCTCTTCAATATGTACAGTAGTTTTAAAGCCATCATTTTGAATCTCACAAAGCAGGGATTGTTATTGAGGGTCTGAACCCTGTTTGTACCCAATAAATTGAACTGGAAAAGAGTTGAAAGGAAGTGCCGTATGATATGATGGCCTTCATATCCCAAGGGAAATCGAACCAGCCTGGTGTATCGGCTAGAACTGAAGATAAGCAGAAAAACCTAAATCATGTGTGAGAGAAATGCACCATGTATTATGTATGAAGGTTGTTTTCTAAACCATTTTGTTTCAAGGATTATTGCAAACTTCAAAGATACCTTTCACCCCCACCCCTGTTTCCCTTGTTTAACCAACAAAAAATAAAATGCACATTGCTTATATAAATGGTCCAGTTTTAAATAACATTTTCTCATTTCTTTCTTTCCTAAATGTGCAGTGAGTTGAGGCTGATTTATACCAAAGAGAAGAGTTTATTGTGGTTTGTTGCTACAGATCTCCTCCGGCTCATGTACAGAATCACAGCAGCGGGGAGTATGGTGGTTAATCATCTGATGTTATCAGCCACTCCCTAATGAAAACAAGCTTCATCTTCTCTTGAACATTTTAGTCTGCCTCCATCCCTCTGTGAGTATTGAAATTTTTCCTTCAATTATAGCGGTAAAATAAGCCCCCTGTCTTATTCAGCAACTTTTCCCCATAAATATCAGTGATCGATGATTATCAGAGCAGCAGGGCTGTTACTGTTGGACATTATTGCTGTCACAGAGAAATATCAGCAATCACCAAAATGATGACAGGGTGTAAATGGACGACATGAGTGGAGCATTGTGTTTGTATCATTTCCTCTGGATCCACATTGTTTAATAAAAATACATTTTACCTTTATATAATAGACATTTGTTTTATTATCGTGTCACATTCTTGCATTGTAATTGATGGCCTGTACAAACGAGAGATTTAAAAACGTAATGGATTTGTTTCAGGAAACTATGTGTGTGCTGGAGTATAGCTTGGCCTCCTTCCAGACATTTTTTTCATCATTCATCGTTCCGTAAACCACCACTTATTGGTTTCAGAAAAAATTATACTTACTATAACACTGTTTTCCAGTGGGTTAAGGAAAAAGCCCAGTTTGTCTTGTGTATTCATTGTAATACCCAAAACTGCAGTTGCAGCTCTCTTTGATTTCATTAGCGAGGCTTTGACCAACTACTTGTCTTCCTCAGGCATTAAGTCATGGGAAGGAAATTAGGGATTTTCTGCAAGGAAACTGCAGGATGACCAGTCACATCATAATCATCTAACAACATTATCAAGATATCCTTGCTACAAGGGGAAAAAAAAACATACATGCGGTATGAAAACAAGTATAATTTAGAAGAGATGTGCATAAAGCTTGTATCAATAGTTTAAAAAGACTTTGTCAGTAATCAAAAATATTAAAATGAATTTGCAAAGCACTTATTAAAAAAAGTGTTTCCTTTTTTTTAACCCGGATTTTAAAATGTCAAGACTGAAACAAGGCAAATTTAAAAACGAACAAATACATAAATAAAATCTGATAAAATACCCTTAAATAATATATAATATAAATAAAATAATAATATAACCGGTAAGAAACTTAAGTAATAAGTTGAGTGTCACAAGACATTAGGAGGCAAAAAGCATTCATAACTGTGCAAAAACTATTTATATAAATAAACTAAGTGAACTATTACAATCTTTCTTAATACACAGACCCATTTTATTGTTGGTCGAAAAGTTGATAATAATACAAAGGGGATCCAGAGAGTGGATACTCCTTGTATTTTGTTTTTGCAGACCGCACCAGATTTTTCAACTACCAGAACGGATTGAACAAGACTGTATAGTCTAAACTGTGCAAGTGGTCACACAAACCTGGCGTTATGCGTCAGATGCTATGACTTCTGCATAACTGGTGTTTGTTCAATTTCACGTTCAGCCCAGCAGTGCAGTCACAGTGGAAAGAAAGCCAAAGATGCAGAGATGTGAAGTTACTTGAGAAGGATTAAATTAAAGTCCACGGTCACTTCACATTTGACCCAGACTATCTCTCTTATTAAGTATTTATTTTAGTCCAGTGCCTGTAATAAATGTTGATTAGAATTTACCTTTTCTCTCGCTGTTAATATGTGTGATGTCTGATGAGAGGGCTGGAATTATCTATGTCAATTTAAGTCACATGTGCTTAGAAATTGAGCATCAACATCAGCTATGGCAGGCCAAGTAGTCAAGACGCTGCTAACCGCTATTGGCCAACAATACGGTTGCATCAGCTGAGCTGCAGCAGCCTATCTGCATCAGCTGGTCAGCTCTCCTTGATGGTAAATGGCTACTTAAAGCTGCTTTAGTTTGCTCCTAACTGCTTGTATCTATGCAACCCACCTCCTCCCCAGCTACACCTTGTTGTGTATAATGTGACATACGCTTCCAGTATGTCATTGTTGCTGCTCTGTTCCTATGGGGGAATAGTTTAGCTCTGCCAGTCCTAAACTGTGTGAGCGTCCACTAATGCTGCTGCCGCTGTCCCTCTGCCTTTCATGGTGCTCATGAAAGGTCAGGGGACTCCTCTGAAAAGAGCCAAACCACCAACTTTGTTTTGTAATTTATTCAATAACATTTCTTCAAGCATTTTGATTGTCTGCATTGTACTTGACACGATGGACCTGGCAGAAATGTGATAATAGTGATTAAAATCCCATTGAATTTAAAAATGGTGATAAATATGACTGTTTTGGATTTTCTTTCTTACAAAGTCTATGATCTCCTTTGGCCATATTGTGCCTTGCAGCTGATTATTCATATATTTCCAGAGGTATTAGTGGAGCATTCAACATTTTGAAAACTCTTGGGTCAAAGCTGTTAATCAGCAGATAAGCAACTAATATAAGGTAGCTAGTATTGGCTTAACAAAATCCTGTTCTCATTAGACCGGAGAATACGTTTGCCAACTTGTAAATATTGTAGTGCATTAATGGTGTGTTGAAATGGTAATGGGTTTTATAGTAATTGAACTTTACCGCAGCAGGGCCGTTGTCATAGCCACATTAAGTCTAACAATGAAGCACAGTCCAGTTTGAGTCACAACCAAACATTTATTTAAAAAAAACAATCCACTGAATTATATGTAGCAGGAACATAATTGTTCTATTGTATGGAAAAGGCAATCATAAATTAGATTTTGGTTAAATGAGACATTCTGCCTTCAAAATTTGGTGGGCACACATGTTGCCATTAGCACTCAAAACACCTTAGAATATTTGTTTGACAACACTTTGCGAAGTTTCCTGCAGTAGTATTTTAGTTTAATCTGTTTCTGGCCTTGTCCTGTTAAATCGGGGACCATCTCCTTCAAAACTTACACCAAACAAAATCAATAGACATAAAAAAAAGAAAATATTGAGCGAAATATTTGGTTTCCATTACCCTTGGATATCAGCTCAGCAAAATGCAGACACAAATATCACAGTACACACCAACAAGTCCTCCAAATTGAACAAGAAAATACACTGTTGGTCTATGAACAGAATAACACACACAGTAGACATGTTTTCTGAGCTGACTCCTTTGTCTGCAGGAAGATACCATTTTTTGTTGCCTTTCTAAATTGTAACAAATCAGTTTTATGATGTGGCAACGCTATGGTAAAGATTATGCAAAAAATTGACTTGGTAAGGTTTTGGGAAAGATCATGATTTGGGTTTAAAATATGTATTTAGGGGAAACTTCATGGTTTAGGTTCAATTACCTACTTTTTTAAGGTAAGGGCACCTCCGTTGTCATGATTACAAGAAGAACCATGTGGTTAAGGCTGGGGGATGGTTGTGGTTGACTCTGGAAATGGAAAATGGATGGCTGCCTCCAGGCTTAACGTCTACTGTTCAGTTTTTTTTTTAAAGATTATTTTTCTTGGCATTTCAACCTTTACATGCAGCAAAGGTCCCTTGCTGGAATCAAAATTGGGGACATTGCAGTTGTGTGGCATGCAACCGGTTTTCCGCCGGATTTCACTCTTTTCGCCCGAATGTCTGTTTTCTTCATGCTTTATTTCATGTATTTAAGCTCCGGCAGATTTCTGAGGACTATGGTTAACTGCTCCTTAGATCTCTGCAGGCTAAATCCAGACAGCTAGCTAGATATCTGTCCAATATGAGTTTCATGTTGCACTAAACTAAAACAACTTTTGAATGTTCTACCAAAACAAATTTTGCAGCAGTACCATAGCTCTGTCCGGCTCTTAGTACAGCCAATGATGATTGTGAAAGAAAAGCCATTAAACCGCAGCACGTTTTTCTCCCTCCCCAGAAGGCTGTGTTAACTAGCCAGACCCTCCTCGGCAGCGCTGTGGAGGAATGTCTGGAAAAGCAAGACTACATGTGACCCAACCTCCTCCTTTCACAGGCGTCTTTACCCTACAACGACATCCCCTGACTTCCTCCTTTGAATCTAATGAATTAAAACATGAACTTGTGGTGGGTGGCTTTGGGCCAGAGGTAGAGTGGGGGGTAGACTGGGGTTGCCCTAAACCACAAGATTGGCTGTTTGATCTCTGCCTTCTCCGGCACTTCAAAGTGTCCTTGAGCAAGGCGCTGAACCCCAAGTTGTTCCCTGGACGCTGTCTGCTCCTCATCCTTAGAGTGTGTTAAATGCAGCTATTGAATTTCACCACATTGTACCGTACAATGGTATTTGAAAAAATACTAAAGATTCTCCTTCTTGTAGGCTAACATATACAAATATTTGTCTGGTGTGTCTATTAGAATTGATGCCAAATTACCATTGATGTAACTGTAAATGTATTCTCAGCCAAATATGTTGTCAATAATAATCTTTCAAGAACATATTGTCCTCAGTGTTTTTTTCACAGTTCTATAATAAAATTGCATTAGTTATAGATTTAGTTCTAAGAATCAGTGAGCAGCATTGCTTCATTGAAATTGAGATAGATTTTAAGCACAATTTCTTTTCCAAAATCAATTTGAGCTGTGTCTGCAGACCATTTGTTTTTTACATGATTTTTCTCGGGCCACCTTTTCTCTTTGATGAATTGCTCTGTATGGTTTGAGCAAAGTCCTTTGCGAGATCACATTTTGTGCTTGTGCCCTGAATTAGTCTGACATTTCATGCTTGAATGCCTTTATGACATTTAGTTTAAGGAAATATCATGGTCTGCTGAACTGTCCAGGACTCACCGCAAACACACATGAATATGGAATACACTGAAATCCTGTGCTGGGATATTTTGGTTTTCAAACAGCATATTATAGTTCACATCAATTGTGAAGTATATTTTTAACAATATCTGTGCAGATTTGCAGTTTGATCAGTGTTTTAATTGGGTTTGATTAGAAAAACAGATTTTCCTCAGGGTAAAGAAATGACAAGTACGTCCCTGAAATATTTCCCTGAAGCAATTCTGTAAGATTGCTTTTCTTGTTTATTTATTTTCTGGTCATAAAGATAAATTGAATATGTTGAAATGATGAACAGGTCTCTTGATTGCTTTGAGATTGAAGAGGTAATTGTCTTTTAAAATTGAGGTTTTCTTTTTTCTTTTATTGATTCAATCCACATAACTGATTAAAAATAGAGCAACATTTTCAAACCCATATGACAACACAGTCTGTAGCAAATGCACCTTGACCAGATCACATTAACAACTGGGATAATGATCTCTGCATATGTTTTCCTAAAATGTGTTTGCAGTGATTTTTGACAAAAAAATAAAACGTAAAGCCCCATTTGGCAGGCTTAGTATTTTTTTAACATAAGGTTTAATAACTAGTAATTAACCTGTAAAAACACTGTTAAATACTATCATTACGGCTGTCAATAGATTTAAAAAATAAATCGTGATTGAATGAAGATTCCTGTCCTTACCTCTTAATTTATCGCAAATTAATCGCAAATTAAATTTCTCTCTGTTCTAAATGTACTTTAAAAGTTGTTGTTTTTTAAAAGGTTGTTGGATCTACTTAACATTGGAGCAAAAAATATGCTTGCTTTCTGCAAAAGTTTATTGTTATTGCAACAATGCAAAAAAAGGACATGTTGTCTATAACAAGGAAGCCAAGCCAAGGACCCCTTAACTGAAACAGAGACGGATCAGGGACGGGTGATATACTACATATATTGTATAAAATGAAGTTTGATTATTTAGTATATTAAATTAGGCCTACAATAACTTTAAGGAAGCCTAAAGGCTTTATAGACACATTTTTTGCATAGAATGCTAAGCTATTCAAGCTAATTAAATCATGATTTTATAAATTAAAATATAAATTATGATGTGAAACAGTCAATCCTTTGGGATGGACGACTGCCTAGGGGTCCCGAACCTCCTGTTGAAGATCCCTTTCAGAATAACCTCAAAGGTACTGTATGCTAAATAAAATGTTGAAAGCATGTTTTGGCAAACTCAAGCACATCAAGAAACAACAGATGGGCACATATATAGGGGCGGCTGTGGCTCAGTGGTAGAGCGGTTGCCTGCCAATTGGAAGGTTGGTGGTTCGATCTCCGCCCCTGCAATCATTGTCGAAGTGTCCTTGGGCAAGACACTGAACCCCGAGTTACCCCCGGTGCTGCGCATCGGAGTGTGAATGTGTGTCCAACTGTGCATGTTTATCTGATGAGCAGGTGGCACCTTGTAGGACAGCCCCGGCCACAGTGTATGAATGTGTGTGAATGGTGAATGTTTCCTGTAGATGTAAAAGCGCTTTGAGCAGTCGTTAAGACTGGAAAAGCGCTATATAAATACAGCACATTTACATTTACATATGACCACGTGCAGTCTGTTCTCATGAACCGTTTGTTCGAAAAGCAACGAAAGTTACGCACTGTAATTAGTAAGCATTCCATGTTTAGTTTTGTTGCTATATGGACCACATTGACGGCCAATGTATGTGATGTAATGTAATGTAAAGTATACAGCTGCAGGTTAAAGAGGATAGGTGGGAGTTTAAACACAGGACTTTCAAGCCAGGAAGCGGAGTTTGTTTCCCGTTGGAAAATACACATCGACAGTACATGCAAAAAACTGCAAGCTACTCGATTGGCAACAGTTCAGTCAAGATTTGAAAGTGTTATGCTAGTAGTCGGTAATTGCCTGGAGTTGCTAGCCTCAAGCTTAGATTGGGAGAGGGCTACAGAGGTCTGGTGACCTCCCTATTATCTAACTCCACACCTCCAGAGGTTTTGGCCAAAACACTAGAATTAAGTAAAAGGTTATGGAAGCTGTAATTAATACTGGGATTGGTGCTAAAAATCACAGACATATGCACTCAGTGCAGGTTATATTGACAGAAGAAGCATCTTTTTACTTTTTACTTGAATTATGTGTTTTGCTAGTTTTTTTGACCTTGATATATACATGTGGAAGAGGGGAAGAAAGGAAAATATAACATTTGTTGTAACGTGATGCAAAACCTTACCTCAGTTTGTCTTTTAACTCCTGCATTATTCTTAAACTGAACCTACTCTTCAACTGTAATCCCTAAAGCAAAGGACCTCTTCACTGTACATTATGAGTGAGTTTATGTTATATAATGTACTTTCCACAGACGTTCTAGATCTACAGTTCACCCAGATGACAGAAGATGGCAATTAAGAGCCACAGTTAACAGCGCCGAGCAATAGGAGTCATACCAGCAGCGTGGGCTTTCCATGTGTACCAAAACCTTGGGGGAGTTATGGTGGTTTACTGGTCAAGCACTACAGGGGACAACAGTGTCAGAGGCTAAGAAGGATAAGTGAGGTTGATCCAGTGCACATCTTGGATTTTCTTTTCTCCGTCTTCCTTTTGAATGAGATGCCTTTGTGGTGACTAAATGACTCCGACATCAGGAGGCATCAGGTTAAGGTGGCAATTAAAAAGTGTCAAGGGAGGTCCTTGTGTGTTAATACACACTGCCCTTTCACCTTTCTCCGTCACTTTATATTGAGTGTCTTTTGAGACTTGGCCTCACTATACGTGGTCTTATAACTCACTTCATTAATGTTAATTTGGATGTATGTTGTCTCTCGCTCGCTCTCCCAGTGTTGCTCTCTCCTTCAAAAGAACAACAAATCTGTATAGCGGCAGCCCTTTCCTGTGGCAAAGATAAGGATATGGTAAAGCCAAATGCACACAACTTATTAAATATATTTACTGTCATGTCTTTTTTCATGACAATGTCTTTCTCTAAGGGAGGAATTATGTCTTCAAGCATTTTTGACTTCTTTAAACATGAGTAAAAAAACCTGGAGGGCTTGGTCCTCTTTCAACTTTAGCGTTCTCTAAGCAGTTCTACCAAATGTATTATTCATGAGAGAGACTTGTCATTGTTTAAAAGAGTGTATGTCCCACTGGGTGAATATATCCCTTTGAATGCAAATTTTAGAGCTACTGGGACAATAGAAAGTTTTACTGTGTTGTGTGGAAAAAAAGTTTAAAAGATGGTATAATCAAGGCAGCGAGCTCCCCAGTTGTCAACATCAAAACACTGTGTGCTTGTTAATTTGTTTAACAGTCTAACATGCAGTTAGGCATTCAACAACAATTTAAATGACAAATCCAAATATTTGTTTTCCAAGAGGTAATATGCTTTGACTGAATGTGTAACACTTTTTGAGTATTTTTCTTTTACCCCCTTTAAACTCAAAGAAAGACAAAGTATAGTCAAACTCTAAGTGTGTTAACATTTCTTCTATAACGGAAACTGCCACTCTGATTGTGAGGAGTATCAAACGCTCTTGACTCTTGACATTTAATAAAATGTTTTATTAAATAATTTGTTTTATAATAATAATATTTAATGCAAGCACACATTTAGCCTTAACACCAACACTAGGACAATCCACTACAAATTAATCATTTAATTATAATGTGTTATCCCCAAGTTGTATTACATAAACCACTTGAGAAGAAAAAACAAGTTGTAGGTGTTTAAGTTATAATTCCCCTTTAGCATTGATGTCCAAAGGCTACTGAACTGACAGCTCTCAATGTATTGCAGTTAAAGCTGTAGTGCGTTGTTTCTGTCTCCCCAAAGACGAATTCTATGACAAAACTGTCACATGATACATGATAAAAAAACGTGATGGACTCTTCAGAAGAGGTTATTATCTTTACTTGAGTTTCTGTACAGGAAAGTCAACGGACGCCACAACCTTCTAAACACAGCCATACTGAGAAATACAGGAGGAGCTGATAGTCTTAATTAGCTTTGTAGCAACTCATTTGGCAATGACTTGAATGGAACGGACGTTCATTAATATCAAATCATGACACACTAAAGCTTTAATAAAGTCATTAAGGAAAATGAAAACTTGAATGAAACATTGTGCTTCAGATCATTTTATCTTGTCAATTGTGCAACTTTTTGATAAAAGTGAGTGAAAGCAAACAGCCGCTTGTCAGCTGTCGCCAAGCCTTTAATACCAACATCAGATAAAATTCTAAAAGGCATGGAAGATTTTCTCTTTGGGTAACATAAAATGGTTTGTCCTAAAAATACATTGTTTTTGTTTCTTAATTTAGTATTGTTTGCAGGGAGGCTCTAAAGAGCTGAAATACCAATCATAGAGTGTTACTCATTAAAAAAATTGAAGGTTTGAGAAAAGCAAATATTCCACTGGATTCATGTGTTTGTGCTACTTATATTCATTTGATGAACGTTTTCAGTTTCTTGCGGCATACTTCCCATGCTGATTACTGTGAACACATTATGAATCAATTTAACTGTCCATATCAAAACTGATTAGGATTGTACTCCAAGCTAGACACGGCCATAACAACCCCGTGTTCAAACAATACAAACATTGTAGCAAGAAACACCATCATAAATACAGTTTTAACGTCAGAACATGGCCTTCAGTCAGGAGAACCCTATAAAAACATAAAATGTTCTATATAAATACATTTGCATATGCGGGCATGATGCCTTTGGTTGATTGTTTTAAGAACTATACAGTATGTTATTTGACTATATACGGTTGCTTTCATACCTACCCCATTTGGTTCAGAATTTTCAGTTAGATTTGGACCAATTACAAGTGTTAAACCTCTGCTGGACCAAACAGCCAAACCTTGGTCCAGTCTGTTTCTAGAGTGAAATCATTTTTTGGATGTTTTGGACTTTTGGACCAATTACAAGAAGTTCTGGCAGACAGTTGTTGAGTTATAATAGTAGGGAAGCGCCTATGAGGAATATGTGCTTAGTGTGTATGTAGCAAGTGTGTGGTCTAGAAAGAGAGAGAGAGAGTGATGGTGAATGTGTTCAAAGCAGACAGGTGTCAGGAATAAGGTGCTGATGATGCTGCGGAACCAAGTAAAGTTTCTGTAGCTTGCTTTTCAACAACGACAGAGAACAAAATGCATGGAGAGAGAAAAAAAATTCAGACACAAGACGAAGTGGAAGCCCGTCAATCAATTAAAAGTATCGGGAGACACAGCTCACATGGTTCATGATGACGGGATATAAGTATGTCAGGTATAGTTCTTTAGTGCACTCGCATCATGTAATGTCAAACTGAATCTAACTAGATCAAATGTAACCAAAACGTGTACCTTGGTCCGGTCTTTTGGGTGTGAAGTTGTGGATTATTTTTTTAAGGTTGACTTCATTGTTAGTCATTTTTATTTTTATTTCATTACTGTTGCTGCTTTGAACAGGTTATCTTTCATTGAGTTGTGGCACTCTGATATTCAAATATCCCAGGGCATTATTTAATTGGAATTCACCAATTTTGCAGTCTTGGAACAAATATGCTATGAGTTTTCTCACTGCATATTTCTTCAAAGGAGGCTTTCAGTGTGGTCATCTGAAAACTGAAAATAATTCTCCCTCTCTCTTGGTTTCTTTTCTCACTCTTCTATTGTAGGTTTACACAGTTACACAGTTCTAACAACATAACCCCTTTTTAAAATACTGCAGGTTGCTTGTTTTTGTGAGATAAAAAAAGGTTTGTGTCCAGCTCTGGCTTAGAGTAACCGAGAATAGGCACTAACTGTCACTAAATCTTGAATGTAATAGACATATAATGGCTAACTGGAGGATATGCTTTTTTTGCTGTGTATGGTAACACGGTTGGGAATAATGTCAATCACCTCCTTAAAGAGACATATTGTTCAATGGGCTGAAAAAAAATCACTTGAAACATCAAAATGTCCCCCCTGTCCTCAGAGCTTTCCTGTTTGAAACTGTGCTACTTTACTGAAATTAATTAACCCAAAATGTATGTGATGTGCCTCAAAACAGCTGTTGTGGAGTGACCTTTGCCTGTTAGTAAGGTAACATGGTCATAAAAATGAAGCCATCTCTGGTTTTAAGTGAAGCTTTAACACCCAGGGAGCAATTCAACTGGATCCGTGTACTTGGAGGCCAACGGATTTTCATTTGAAATGAAAAAAAACAAAATCAAAAACAGCCAGTTTCCAATTACCATTAGTTATAAGAGAACACTAAAAGATGATGACATGTCTGTGGATAATATAGGCAGGATATTTTAGGTGCTGTCATTGTTCAATATATAACATATTACACAATATAAGTAGCTAACTTACTGACTAGGATTACTTACGATTGCTTCCTGGTCACGAAAAAAAAAAAAAAAGTAAAATTGAGAAATGAGACAGATACACACGTATTTTATTTTCCGGTTCCCATCTATAAACGCATCAAAGACAATCGGATAACGAGATTGTTTTTGTTTTTTTCATTTCAAAACCAAAATCCGTTGGCCGCCGAGTACACGGACCCAACTGCAACTATGGACAGATTTTTTTGTCACATCCTTCTAAAGCACTGTGTACTGTAGATGCCACTTTTTGTTAAGAGTCTTGTTATATTTTGTCAATTAGCATGCTTCTTAAGTGCTTTCTATTCTATATGTTTGCCACCTCATAATGTCTTTCTTCTGTTGTCTCTCTTTTTAGCATTTTGTCTGCAGAGAAAGTGAATTGTCACTGGTAATGAATTGTTTCCTTCCAGCATGTTTCAAGGGCAATATTTCTGATAATTGCTGCTCAGTATAAGTTATGGTAGTGTTTCCCTTCATGAATAATTTGTTTCCTTGAATATATAATGTTGAGTTTTGAAACACTAAATGATGCCATCTAATTACGTAGTACAGATACAGTATTGTAGCAAAAGGAAGTGAAGGTAGTTGTCGTTGTGGTTGGTTAGGGAGGGACACCCCGACTGTTAGCTGCTGTGCTATAGTGTAGAGATGGCCTCCAATTACTGAATTTATTCCCTCAAACTGATAGTCTTAATTCTAACTGATTCAGTACATTTCTCCTTGTTAATTTGAATGTTGCACCTTGTTTGTACAGGTTGCTGATTTAGCTGTCCGGGTAAGCTGCTACATGGCATACATGAAGTCAAATAGTTAGATCATGGAAAATTAAAGCAGATGTCTGTTTAATTTTAGAATAAGAATGGTGGATATGTTTTGCATTTTGTCTGTTAAAGAGAACATTGTTTTATTCGCCATCCATTGAAGCTGCACTGTGTTACATTTTTATACTAACAATGGATAAAATAATTGCCTGCAATACCAGCTGGTGGCCATAGTGGAGAAATTCGAAGCAGTTGGAGGAGACCACAAGAGAGTGAGTATTGGATTTACATCATCAGGTAGATAAACAATTTTCAATTGAATAGTGAAGTTGTTCGATGTCTGCTTGATGTGTAAGTAAGCAATGTATTGCTATCACATTCACCAGATCACCTTTATAAACCATCTCCATGACGCCAAGTGGCAGTTGCTAGTTTTTTAAGCCGCTACAGAGCTTTGTGACCCGGGCAAATATATATAAATATATCAGCCGTAGGTGGTGGTTCAGTTACCCGAAAATAGGTGACTTGAGCCGGGCACAAAGCACCGCAAGTTACCAGTTGTTTTGGCGGAAACTACGGTTAAATTTGTCCACAAAATATGAGAGTTTTGATGCAAGGTAAGGTTTTGGTTTGGATTATAACACTTCTAATGAAGGCTTTAGTTTTCCGTAGGAAGTGAACTCCGCTCTCTGGCTTGAAAGTCCTGTGTGTTACCCCCATCCGACCTCCTCCCTATGCGTTCAGCCGCGTTTTTAAACAATAATGATGGACCAGATACAATTCCTGTTTAGTAGAATCATTAATTCCTTGTGCATATGCTTGCTGCAACAGTGGTTCTGTATCCTATAGTGTACATATAATAAAAAGGGAAAACTCCATATCTGCAGACCTGCAGTATATACAGTATGTTCAATTTAGGGTAATAGCCAGGACAATAATTGCAAAAAACAAATATATACAGTGTCTCTATTTTCCCCTAGCTTGAGTGGATGTATGGTATAAGATTCCAGTTAATTTCCACAGCTGGTAATGTAGCGGTTTCAATGTAAGGAACAGATGTTCATGCAGCTCAGTGATATTTACCATTCCGCAGCAGCAGCTCTATCAGCCGTCGGGCTCTGATACCAAGGATGTGCTTAAGCACAGCATGAGTGTGTTGATATTGGTAGAATCTCATCACTTCTCCTCTACCATAGATGTTGCGGCTAAATCTCTCCTTCCCCTGATGACTTCAACTGTTGCTTATATAAGCTGCTTCATCCTGCCCAATCTCCAAAACAACATCCAGACACAATGTGCGGCAGATCAATGAACATTGCCAGAAGCTATTCACATAACAGGACAAAAACATAAAAAACAAACTCTGCAGAGGGAATAAGACACATCTTCAGGATGTTAAGATGCAAGCCAGCAATATTTTATGAACAAATACCAGGATGTTAAGATTTTTGATTAATTATTTGTTCAACAACATCTCCAATAGGATCATCCGTGACTGTATGCACACACATATTGTATTTTTTTATGATTATGCACGTGATTGAAGTAATGCTTCTGTTCTGTTGTCTTTCTATTTGGCATTTTGTTGTTGCACTGTGTTTGACTGGAGGACAACAACTGACTGAAATCTACAGGTTGCTAAGGGATTATTAACACTTAAACGCACATTGCAATCTTGTTAACTCTTTTGTATTATTTGTATGTTTGTTTGGAAAATTTCTCACTGGAGTATACATGTTTGTAGGCATTAGAAGCTTTAAACAGCTGGTTCAAAATCCTTAGGAGGAATACAAGAAGAGGTGTTCTGCATTTTCTCTCACTGACTGTTTGGAACATAAACATAAAATTCACATTTTAAATGAATTTAAAGCTGCAACGATTTCTTGATGAATCAATTATTCGATTTAATAATTTTTTAGGCAATAATGCCAGACATTGCCAAGTTTCAGCTTCTCAGTTGTGAGAATTTGCTGCTTTCTTTTGTCATATTATACTAAAGAGCTTTAAGTTTTGGAATATTGGTTGGCTTAGAGAAACAATTCTATTTTATAAAATAAGATTTTCACCAAACTATTAATCAGTTATTTGAGTCAATAACAGATGAGGACAAATTAATCAAATTGACAACATTCCATTATCATTAGTAAACATGCATTGAATATTTTCTACAAATGCAGTCCAAGATGTACTTTCCTCTGCATAAAAAAGTGAATTGAAGGTCTTTGTGGTCCATAAATTTATGTTATCCTAAATAGATTTAGCCCATGTTGTATGTTACAATGGCAGTACATAGTATGGTGTGTCCCATGACTGACCCTGGATATTGTATTAATCTGTATGCTTCAGAGCTTGAATACAGCGTGACCCCCAGATTTACTCTGCACAGCTCCAGTGGGATAGAGACCTACCTTTTGACCAAAGTGCACTTCCCTCAAGTCATCCTATTATATAGTCATCTGCCCTGCTGTTTGACGGGCAGGTACCTTGTGTGCTGTGAGCCCTTACAGGATGCTTATTAACTGGAATGACAAGATAATTATGCACTGCTGAATGGACCCATATCAAATGTTTAATGATTTAGCAATAAAGAGAAAAACCCAACAATATTTAATCAAGCTTCATCCCTCTGCTGCATCTGCTCAGCCACAAGCAATCCAAAACTGAATTGGATTATTGTGCTCTCTCTTGGTTATTATCATTTAATTGATAAACATGGTGGTTTGAAGACAGTTATGGCAGGTCCCCATATTAAGAGATTAATACACCGTATGTGCCCCATGTCTTTTCAGATCAAGGACTGAATAACAATGAAGTAAAACAAAGACGTGCACAATATGCAGAATTACTCCATGACACAATGAATCCAATATTATTAGCTTAATAGTATATGGCAAAAGAAAAATATAATTTTGGTAAGCATGTCATGGTTTTAAGTTAATACATTTAATTATTAACACTACATATGAAAACTGAAGCCAACATAACAAATTAAAGTTGGACTACATGAAGGGCAGCTCTACAAATGGAATAAGACATGTGGTTACCAAATACACTGTAGAAAAATAAGTTGCATGAACAATTAGTTGATTGTCAGAAAATGAAATGACCTCCGGTTAATTGGGACTTAATACTGTGTCATGGACCATCGGACAAGACAAGCAATCCGAATTTTTTTACAACTCTTACCAATTCTAGACTAAATTATTATTTAATGAATTGAAAGGAGTATTCTAGTCGATTTCAATACGTAGCTCTGTTGTTTGTACATTTGGAGTTCTGTCAGTAACAAGAAAAATGATATTAGAATTACTTTTCCAGTGATAGCTGAGCTATATAATGAAGAGATTTGACGTAGTGAGAGCGTAGTATGTGTAAGGAGATAACATAAGCACAGGCTAATTATTGCTAACTAAATTGGTAACTAATAGTTAACATTAGTAATTAATCCCAAACAACTAATGTAATTCCAAACTGTCTGTGAGCTTACCCTGTACTATAAGGTAATTCCACTACTGTGCGACAGTAAGTCGCGTGGTCATGACACAATCGTTAGCCCATTTTTACAAAAATGTCTGCTACGGAGCCATAAGGTAATGGAGCCTTTTACACATTGTTGTTTCTTTAGAAATAAACAATGGACAAATAGAGTCTTTAAACGCTTCAGATGCAAAGTTATTCGCTGTTAAAGTGTCGTCAAAATGAATGGCAGTCAATGGAATGCTAATGGCAGGTGATGGCTTATTAGCATCAAAATGGAGCCTCAGGAGCTACCCTTAGAAAGGAGAGGCTAACTTCCTTGGCAGCTACTCCGTGTTGACTGCACCAATTCAGGTCGGGGGGGTTTTAGTTGGAAGTACACACATATTTATAGCATTTAAGATTAACGCAAAATTAGCTAGAATTCTCCTTTAAGTCTGCAAAAAGCATTTGGCTGTCCACCGTTCATCTCCCATGTGGCTGTTCCAATGTTAATCAGGCAGTGCAGCATAAGACGCAAAGGGGCATCTCCATCTTACACCTCTTCATCTGACATCAAGGATAATGGTCTCTGTCAGCCTGTTAAAGGTTAGTCCAGCAACCCCTCTGTCACATCCTGCATCAGCCTGTATTTCCATAACCTTGTCACTTTTACTGCAGCATAAATCGGTGTAAGGTCAGCCAAGTCCTGGCAGCGTGGATGGTAACAGGGCATGAGGTTAATTAAAAGACTGTGCAGACGAACCCCTTACACCCTCTACCCAAAAGCACCACACAGGCACACACACATGCTTCTACCCTTTGTCAACCAAAGAATAAATTGCATGTGAAAGCTTTGATGCACACCAATGCCCAGTATTGAACACTTAAACCCAGTGCAGCATGTAACAAATCCGTGAGCAATGTGAGCTCCCTCTTTCTAGGCAGTTTTGTCTGCCACCACAAGTTATACTCACCTCCTAGTAATGGTTCCTCCAGGCTTGAAATTAACACGATTTACCCCACTCTGTGGCATGTGTTGGTGCTGAAATCCAACTGCTTGCGCCACTCCCCGCTCCTGATAAGCCCACACGACAGAGCAAGCCAAGGACGTAAGGGAATATAAAAGTTGTCAGCTTACATGACCAAGTAGTGTTGTGTGAAATGACTTTAGCCCGACATTGTTAACGCTGAGCGGGCTGCCTCCGCCATGCTCGATAAAGGCAAATAAAAGGCCAGATAAAGCCCTGATGGAATACTGTTTGTGTGTGTGTGTGTGTGTGTGTGTGTGTGTGTGTGTGTTGGGTGGGGGGGGTGCATGGGTATAAAGTTTGCCATCTAATCCTTGGCCTCTATTATAGCCAGTGTTTAGCAACACAGACAGCCTCTGCTCTATTCACACTTGAAGACTTTCTCCTTCTCTGTGTCACTCTCACTCTCTCATTCTTTCACTCGATCAACTCTGTCGCACAGACTGATAGTACCCATAAAAGACTTACCGTTTTTGAATGGCTGTTTATCAGTTGGCAAACATTGGCATTGTTGTCTTTTTTGTTTTTTATTTATTAGTAGTGTATTTTCTAGTCTGGTATTGCTAATCCAGAATAGTCTCTGTTATCCATACAGACTGGCCCAAAGAGGCAATCACTCAAAACCAAACTGTACTAGCAGGTTAAAATATGTACCATGTAATTATAACATCCCTGTTTCGATTGCAACTGGGGACCATGGTAATATTTGCCTATCTGTGGTAATGTTTATTGTTACTCTATACTGTTAAATAAAAAAAAGTTACCTTCGGTGGGATACAAAAAGTAGTGGCGAGCAGCAGAGGTCTGAGCTAAGGCCCATCCAGACACCCCCAGAGAGAAGAGGGAAACCATAGACATGACAAAACCATAAGTCTGTTTGATTAGGACATTCTCATAGCTACTGCTGGCCATGTGCGTGCTAAATTAGCATGAGTACAATTCATTACCCAAGGAGACATGGGATTATGTCTCTGGATCACTCATCAGCTAAAAGTTTTGACACTCCGTAATTTAACAGATGGAGAGCTCACTTAACTTTGCCAGCTCCCTGTAGTCAAGTGGTGTTAATATGGGGAGGGGGAAAGTCGTGCAATTGTAGGAATGTGTGCGTATGAAAGAGACACAGAGAGAGAGATGAGGAAAAGCAGAGTGTTTATGTTGGAGATACTAATTGTGTTTGACTGGATCAGCAAAAAAGCAAAGTTTCACAGCAGTAGGAACCACAGCAGATATGGGTGCTTATCACATCACAAATCAGCACAAATGTACATGCAAAAACCGTGTTATACGTAAATAGGCTGGAATCCAGAGGCGTTAAGTAACGAAGTACTTACTTAAGTAGAAATTTAGGGTATTTATACTTTACTGAGTAATTATTTTACAGCAGACTTAAATTCTACTCCTTAGATTTTTAAGCAAATATCTTTACTTTCTACTCCATACATTTAAAAAATAGCGTTGTTACTCCTATTTCAGTTTTGCTTGTTTTCCTTCTGGCTTGTCATCGTTCAAAAAATCGGCGCATCCCGTATCTTTCAACATTAACATTTTTATATATTAAATTTTTTTTGGGGGGCGGTGGGGTAGTACACTATAGGCCCCTGTGGCGCAGCCTACGATTTGGTCCTTAATGGCATTTTTTCCCCCTGACATTATTTTTACTTTTATACTTTAAGTAGTTTTGAAACCAGCACTTTTACAATATAATTTGACTAAAAAGCTTAAGTTGATACTTCTACAGAAGTCTTTTAAAATCCAAGTATCTATACTTCTACCTGAGTATTGAATGTGAATACTTTCGACACCTCTGATGGAATCAGACTTATTGCACATTGTTTTAGTTTGACTTCATTTTTGCAGTATGAGGAATCGTATGCAGAAGCTTCAAGTGAAGGCTATGGATATGCTTGTGCGGCCACATGTAAGGTTTGTGTGTAGAGAACAAATACACTCACCGGCCACTTTATTAGGTACACCTGTCCAACTGCTCGTTAACTCTTAATTTCTAAGAAGCCAATCACATGGCGGCAACTCAGTGCATTTAGGCATGTAGACATGGTCAAGAGAATCTCCTG
>NC_048408.1:14449308-14490575 GCF_013103735.1 Etheostoma cragini
TCTATGCCACGAAGAATTGAGGCAGTTCTGAAGGCAAAAGGGGGTCCAACCCGTTACTAGCATGGGGTACCTAATAAATTGGCCGGTGAGTGTATATCAGAAGTACTGTGAAATTATGGTCTTGGGCTGTGTATAATATATCTTCAGCGTGCTAATGCATTGTTAAAAGCAGGCGAGAAGTCGATAAAGTTTACAGATTTACTAATTCCCAGAAAGTATCTCCTGACTGCAGGTTGTCATTTTTGTTTTTTGAGTGAAATAACAACAATCGGATGAATCGCCAGGAAATCTTTAACTACTAATTTGTAATAACTTTAGTGATCTTCTGACTTTTCATAGCACCGCTATCAGATTTTGGTTTATGACCAAAAATCTACAAAACTGATGACATTCCCATCAGCTTTTGCAAGGAATGTTTTGTGTTTAAACATTAAACTTAAAACATTAAACATAAAATGTTAGCATGCTAACATGCTAAGATGAACACAGGAAACATTACCTGCTAAAGATACATATTAGGTACAGCTTCACAGAGCCACTAGCATGGCTGTAGACACAAATTCATGTTATTATGTGTAAGTGTGTATTTTTAGTCAGTCAGGACTATTGAAAGTTCAGGACACCAGTGTTGCTCAGTATATTACAAATAATTGTATCATATCATGCACTTAGTCTGGATCAACAACAATTTTTTTACCGAATAATCTCCGGAACATCCGTCACTGCCTGATCTTCCGCCTGACGTCCCTTGCCTAGCAAAACTCTGTTGGTTTCAGGAAACATCAACAAACTTCAAGCTAGCAAACTATTCCCTAAAAAAGGTGACGTTTTTAAGAAAATTTGGATTGTGCAACAGTCGGGCCTGCTTTTGTTATTTCCGGGAATGATTATAAAGATTTACAAAGAATATGTTTAAAGTACACAGGGCAATACACTGGTAAGAGCAAATTCTATTTAACCATGTATCCAGCTAATTTAAATAGCGTTGCTGAATTGTGTGAACAGTTAACTTAATTAATTATTATATTGTTCGGCGTTTACTGTGAGGATAGGTCAGAAAAGCGAGACAATGGTGCACTGTACAATGTGTTGAGAGAGCTTGAGAGAAAAAAAGGAGACAGAAACTAAAGCATTATGTAATGTGTTAACATCTTACAAATCTGATGGCTTGTTTCTCACTTTGTTTGAATGATCATAAAGTCAGATCAACGTTTGCAGTATGACTACTAGTGAGCATTTACACAAACTTCTGTGTTGTGTCATTTGTGTGACCATGTTAACTATGTACACATATTCCAAACTGTGAAACAACTATGGTTTCTTTCTCCCCCAGAACAACTTCACGCAGAAAGACTTTGTACTATGAAAAACAATCCACACTGTAATCATTTAATTTCCCAAGACACTCATAACAATGTTTCATGTAGCTTTGTCTATCGTTGTTTCATACTACGTTTCATATCTTTCATTTGTATAAGATGTGAACACCATTCCCAGTCTGATCTCCTCGATAAAGTAGAGATGAATTGAGCTCACATTCCACCAGTCATTCATCAATTATGACTCTGTGCTTTTCTGAATAAAAAACAAACAAACACAGACATCCAAAGAATATATATCTGACGTCGCAGTATCAGTTTGTACATTGTGCATCTTCCATGACCGATGAAAACACAACAGTGATAATTGCTGGGCTATTCTTCTGTGCCTTTATGTTTTTCTTCTCAATACTAACTGAACTCTCCAACTGCTTTAGGGAAAACAGCAGAAACATCTATGTCTCAGATTGTGATTGTGTAGATTCAAACAACATACAAAAAAAACTACATTCACGCTTTTACTTCATTTAGACACAAAAACATTAGACA
This sequence comes from Etheostoma cragini, assembly GCF_013103735.1. Lineage (NCBI taxonomy): Eukaryota > Metazoa > Chordata > Actinopteri > Perciformes > Percidae > Etheostoma > Etheostoma cragini. The sequence goes on from NC_048408.1 coordinate 14,451,177, forward strand.
AATTTAACCATAACTGGAGGCTGTTATGTCAAATTAGTATTAATACTAATAATTAGGGACAAGGTTTTGTGCTAGGGAATAGTGCGGATAAAAACCGAAAATCTGAATTTAAAGGAGACACTAAGATTACACTTCTCCGGGAACCATCACCTTATGTGAACCTGAGGGCTCTGTTGTCTTAAACTGTGTGCTCCTGTTGGGGTCTCCCATGGCAAAGTGGTCTCAGGTGAGGGGCCAGACAGAGAATGTTTCAAATACCCTATCTGTGAGCGAGGCAGAGAGGGAGTGACCCTGCCAGGAGGAAGCCCGGGGCCCCCGTCTGGCGCTAGGCCTAGACGGGGGGTCCATATGCACCAAACAAGAGTTTGGAGTATTCAGCCTTCTTGGAGACCTTGAGTGGAGTCCTGTATGGGGGTCCAGTAGGGGACTCCATAGTTCTGCTGGGGGACTTCAACGCACACCTGGGCAACAATAGAGAAAATTGGAGAGGCGTGATTGGGAGGAACGGCCTCCCTGATCTAACCCAGAGTGGTTGTCTGTTGTTGGACTTCTGCGCTAGTCATGGCTTGTCTATAACAAACACCATGTTAAAACATAGGGATGCGTCGGGAAAAGGCCCCTTTCCAACGGACTTTCAACTCACACCTCCAGCGGAGCTTTTCGTGCATCCCTCTGGAGGCTGTGGGCATTGAACCTGAGTGGACAATGTTCAAAGTGTCCATTGCTGAAGCTGCAGGGGAGAGCTGTGGTCTTAGGGTCTTAGGTGCCTCAAGGGGCGGTAACCCACAAACACCCTGATGGACATCAGCGGTCACTGAAGCCGTCCGACTGAAGGAGTCTTTCCGGGATATGTTATCCCAAAGGACTCCGGAGGCAATTGAGAGGTACCGACTGGCCCGAAGGGTTGCAGCCTCTGCCGTGACAGAGGCAAAGCAGCGGGTGTGGGAGAAGTTTGGAGAAGACATGGAGAAGGACTTTTGGTTGGCACCAAGGTGCTTCTGGAAAACCGTTTGCCACCTCGGGAGGGGGAGCCGGGGAATCCTCCAAGCTGTGTACAGTAAGGATGGGACGTTGTTGACTTCAACTGAGGAGGTAATAGAGGGATGGAAGGAGCACTGTGAGGAACTCCTAAATCCAGGCGACACGTCCTTTGTGGTAGAGGCATAGGATGATGGGGGATTCTCGTCAATTTCCCTGGTGAAAGTTGCTGAGGTAGTCACACAACTCTACAGAGGCAAAGCCCCAGGGATTGATGAGATACATCCAAAAATGCTGAAATCTCTTGGTGTGGAGGGGCTGTTTTGGTTGACACGCCTCTTTAACATTGCGTGGAAGTCTGGGACAGTACCAAAGGAGTGGCAGACCAGGGTGGTGGTTCCTCTCATAAAAAAGGGGAGCCAGAGTGTGTATGCCAATTACAGGGGTATCACACTTCTCGGCCTCCCTGGTAAAGTCTACTCCAAGGTGCTGGAAAGGAAGATTTGGCCAATAGTCAAACCTTGTATTGAAGAGGAACAATGCGGATTCCGTCCTAGTCTTGAAACAACGGATCAGATCTTCACTCTCGCAAAGATCCTGGAGGGAGCCTGGGAGTATAGCCAACCAGTCTACATGTGTTTTGTGGATCTGGAGAAGGCGTACGACCGGGTCCCCCGGGAGATACTGTGGGAGGTGCTGCGGGAGTATGGGGTGAGGTATAAAATCCCTTCTCAGGGCAATCCAATTTCTGTATGACAAAAGCGAGAGCTGTGTCCGGGTTGTTGGCAGTAAGTCAGACTTGTTCCAGGTAAGGGTTGGCCTCCGCCTTCACAGCCGAGTGTGAAGCGGCTGGGATGAGGATGAGTACCTCTAAATCTGAATCTGAGGCCATGGTTCTCAGCAGGAAACCGATGGAGTGCTCTCTTCAGGTAGGTACCCCAAGTGAAGGAGTTCAAAAACCTTGGGGTTTTGTTTGCAAGTGAGGGGACCATGTAGCAGGACATTGGTCAGAGAATAACAGCACGGGTGAGGTATTTTATTCAGTTAATCGCACCGTTGTGAGGAAAAGAGAGCTGAGCCAATAGGCAAAGCGGATAATAAGCTGATGAAGATGAACACTAAGATTATAGCAATATGAGGAAAAGAGTGGAGGACTAGGTTTTTTCTGTTCCTGATAATCTGTCCTCTTTCTATTCATTTAATTAGGCGCTTAATCTGGTCATCAATGTGCGGCCACTTCACACCTATCGCAGTGAGCACCAGATTTCTCACAGTTGTGTCTACTGAACGTCTCCCTCAGTCCTGCATGAGCACCACTCAAAGAAAATCAAGAGGCAACATGTTCAAGGAGAGGCGTTTTTTTATCAGACATGCCTTTAAAATAAAGTTTCACTTTGAGATTTCCACTCAAATGTAATTAGTGTCTAGCCTCCCTCATTAGAGGCTCTGCATTTTGCTTCTCGTTTCTCTCTTTTGGCCTGTCACACGCGTTTGTGATTTCTCTCTCCCACTTCAACCCTTTTCCATTTAGACCTTTGTCACTCAGTCAGACGCCTCTTGAGATAGTTGTGCTGGTGCTCAGTGATTACTTAAGCTCTGACATTAATGCAACTGTCACTGATTATGAAAAATTAGCTCTCCTTCTGACCTACTCGAGTAAGCTGTAAAGCCCTCTTTGGAGGAGCTTTTAGTCTGCTGCAGTTGCTTTGTTTTGAAGAAGTATCCAAGCCCTGTGTCCTGAATACTGATATACTGGGCAAGGTACAACACCATCTTGATCAAGTAGTGTGCTGGCCAGAGATTTTTATTTGTATTTGGACACAGAAGAATTGTAGTGGAGGTGGCTAGTAAATGTAAGAACTGGTGATAGTGCAGACAATTGTAGTAGAATACCGATGCACCTCTGAGCTGTCTCCCACCTGTAGTTTTATAGACCTGTGCACGAGGCAGAGGGAACGTTGGATTCTTTTGTTTGTCTGCTTAAAAGTGAAATGACTTTGCAAAACACAGTGTGCAGTCAGTTTTACAACTTTTACATTCAATAAACTTTTTGTGCAAAAGTAAAACTTAAGTTGTATAAGGCTGCACTATTTAAACACAAGGGTTAAACAGTGCTTCACAGTTAGAAATAAACGGAAAAGTTCCATAAATCTGTCAGTTGCTCAAATAATTAGTCAATTGCTGATAGCTCATATGATAAGAAATCATTTGAGCCTGTGTCTTAGATGCAGTTCTCTTTTTATCCTTAAATCCCATGGAAAAAAACAAAACAAAACTAACACTGATTTCATCCTACTAATGGGCAGGAATACAGTCCTGTACAAAATAATAGCAGTTCATCATCACTAACCTCATAAATCATATTTTTTGGTGGAAGTGATATTTATGCATGGCAAATACTTTACTAGTAAGTGTAGTAAGTGTAGAGTCATAGAAAATAAAAAGACCCCACAGTAATGACACGCATGCTGCTTATTCTGTGAAATTGAATCTGTAACTGAAAGGGACAACATGTGACAAAATACTAGCAGTTCACAGGGTGTCAGAAGTTGTTTGACTCGATGCAACAGAGATGTGAAGCAGTTCTCAGAAATAATGGTTATGCAACTAAATAGTAGTGTAGTGATTCAAAGTAAAGCAAACCCTTGAGACATTTTTCAGTTCATACAGTAAATGTTTGAGTTTGTAAAGAAAAATGCTAATACTGCTATTTTTTATTTTTTATTTTTTTTATTTATTTTAACAGCCTAATGTTCCTTTTTCTTCCCTTTCTGCAAAGGTGTAACACAAACTTGATCAATTTTGGTCATGTTTTGATTTGGAATTGAATGTGCAGTGTTCCTAATGCATTGATATTATGGAATTAAAAGCTGTTCTTAGGCTTTTGAGCATTATTCACTTTTTTAAACACTGATATTATTCTTAACACAAGTGTATATGTCAGATATTCATTCAGTATATTCAGACTTTCATTTAATAAATTCAGATTTTCATTCAAAAATATTCAAACTTTTATTCAATATATTTAAGGTTCATTCAATATAATCAGACTTACATTCAATATATTACACATAAATGTTGTCACTGTGGAGTATGTAGCATCCAGCTGTAAACACTCACTGCAACCAATAACAATCCGCAACTGAAAATGCAAAAACTGCTGCTGCTAAAAAATGACTCCGACTTTTTTTGGTCTCTTTATGGGGTTTGTTGATGGAATACAAATATAGAATAACATTAGCTTCATCTTTTAACCAGGATATCTCACTTTTAGTGAAAAGTGTGATAAGCCTTCCCTGCCAATTTTCAATCACTTTGTTCATTTTCATAATTTATAATGCCACACAATGTGCCTTTTGAGATTGTATTTCAAAGATATTAGCATTGAAAATGAAAGCACTCTGTAAAGAAAAGTGCATCATTAGACAACACTGCTTTTCTAGGTCAGACACATTTAGAAAATGTGGAAGAAAAGCATTTAAAAACATAATACATGTTTAGTGTTGCCAATATATAATTAAAGCACTAAAAAGACAGAGATAACTTTTTTGATAAAGTGTTTTGTGATTTCATTAAAAAGTCAATGTTAGTAGAAATTTATATTGTTCTTCAATCAGTATTTGCATTGCAGAATCCACATGTCCTAAAACCAATCAAAATAGATAGATAGATAGATAGATAGATAGATAGATAGATAGATAGAATTTAAGGATCCCAATAAAATGGGAAATTACAGTGTTACAGCAGCAAAATATCAGTCACACAGGACAGAATATAAATATAAATGATTAGTAGGATACAATATACATAAATACAATATACATAAAATACTAATAGGATAAAATACAAGAACAATTATTTAAATATACAAGTTGGGAATACAAAAATGTGCAACTGCTTAAATAGTATGATAAAAAGGTGCCCCGTGGAGTTTGCTTGTAAACAAACAACAGTTGTGTTTATATTCAGTGTTTGCTGTGTCCTTGATGTCTAACAAATGTGTTAAATCGATAAAAAAAAAAGTAATTCAAATCTTGTATTGTTTACATCAATGTTTACCATGAATCAGTCTTTGTCTTCACTGTCTTTGCATGTGCATCTTGCATCTTGGCATTTTACCCCCACCTATATCAGTGAACTAGTATTAGACCATTGACTGAAATGCTGTAAATCTTCACGTGCATGAATGAGCCAAAGGAAATGGGGACCACTCATAGGAAAAAAAAAGCTTTGTGGTGTTACGTTTGCTCAAAAATTTCACAAGGAATCTTTATGGCCCATCCCGTCTTAATAAATTCTTTGTAAACCAAGAAAACATAGTTTAGCTGTTTGTCAACGTTTTCCAGTGTTAGCCATTTCGATAGATCCACGGGTTTGTTTCTATTTCATAAAAGCAATTCTGAAACTTCTGAAGTAAGACAAAGACAATAAGATAAAAAAGGACTTAAGACATAACAACTTAAGAGAAGACATGGTATTCTGTACATATTCACTATAATATAAATTAAAAATCTGTAATTATTTAACATTTCTTCACATTATTTACGGAGAAATGGTAGATTTGATGTCTGAAAATATTTGTGTATTCATATTTTAATATGCAGTTGCTTATTAGTTCCCCCCCCCCCCATATTAGCAATATTAAAAAAACGACTCCCTACTCCAATTAAGCCCAATTTAAAAAAGTGTGCATGTACTGTACGTATAATGTAAGAATAAAGATGCATGATTAATCACCTGCAGAGTCCATGGAGTGTCAATGATAAGCAATGCTGTAGGGTGATTCACACACAAGGCTCACAAGTGCTTCAAAAGGGCCCTTTTGATGTCAGCTTAAACAGATGGCAGAGGTTGTGTTACATTAATGAAAGGTCCCTGCTTCGCATGAGGTATCTGTCTTCCTGACAGTTTATGTCCCTGTTGAGGACTTATCAAAGTTTCCACATCATTTTTAAAGAAGTTTCATGTCACCTCCATTGCCAAGAGCACTCATTTTTTACATCCTCAAGGCCAGTCAAACGTGGTGATTATGACACTTTAACCCCTCAAGGGAAACAGCAGCGTGTCACTCGTTGGCACATATAGTACATGCTCAACATTTTCACACGACTACTCATGCACAGATGAAAACTTCTAAAATTAGCAAAATGATGCAACCAATCATCAATCATGTGAGTAACTTGTATTCAAAATTTCACTTTCCCTGCACCTGAAAATGATTAATGTATATTATGTGACTTAAAAATATGCCTTAATTTGAATCCAAATAATGTGTTTGCACAAAAAAAAAAAAAGATACAGGAAATATAATTTGGGTACAGGAGGTGATGCCTGAATTAGGAAACAAGGTAGAAAAATATGGTACGTTACCAACTGGGCGCTATTTTACCGCTAGAACATATCCAGCTGCACAATAGCGGAGGCTTCATGGTGTGCCAAAAAAGTAGGTTTTTATGATTGACATGTTAACTTTTTTGCTTAAATATGAAGATACGAATATATGAATATGATATGAAACCCTTTCTGCATATAATGCACAGGCAAAAAGATTGCACCCTGCTTACAGCCTCATAGCACCCAAAGAAATGTATGTGTCTCTCTCTCTCTCTCTCTCTCTCTCTCTCTCTCTCTCTCTCTCTCTCTCTCTCTCTCTCTCTCTCTCTCTCTCTATATATATATATATATATATATATATATATATATATATGTGTGTACATAAAATCTTGGTCTGGGAAATCAGCTGTCTGCACTGGAGATGAGAAGGTGGAACAGCAGCAGGTCTTCTGGATACAATAAATCCATGAACATGAACATCCAAGGGAGTGGATGGCTTAAGGAGCACTGGAGGTCACATGGAGGGAAAGAAAATATATAGAAAAATACACATATACAACATGGTAATAATACAACATATTACCATGTACTGGGGACAAACACTGACTATACTTTTGGGAGATTTTGACTTTGCTTTGCGAGATATCAAGTTTCATTCGTGAGATTTCGCAAATTCAACAAACAATGAGGTTATCCTTACTAGAGCTAGCTAGTGTTTAGCTAGTAGCACGACATGTTGAATACATCTCCTTGGTTGTCTAAATAAATCCATTGTTTATTCAGATAAGCATTACTAATTAATACATGCCACAGGGAAGTGTTACAGTGAACATTGTCGTTGACTAGTTTGTGTTATCGTAGCAACCGGTAGCAACAGTCATGAGCTTCTCTCTTGTGTCTCTTACAAGTACAGTTTGTTCTCTTAAAGCATGTTATATGTGGCAAACTCATGAACATGCCGTTTCATTGTATAAAATATTGTAGGGCTGTGGAGGTATGGATTCTTACCGCGGTGAAGAAGAAACTTATCAATGGCGCTTGACCACAATCTCCCTTTACAACACTAGCAAAGGCTACGTTAGAGTGAGAATGGCAGGTGCCTTAAGTGAGTGATGTCTGGGAGTGTGTTGCCAAGCAAGGAGACCGATATATATCCAAGCCCAGCTGAAATGACCATTAAACATTAGTTGATTGACAGAACTGTTTTGATAGTTTTCCATTTTCTGAAATGTGAAGATTTTTCTGCATTGAATACTTTTACTTTTCAGTCCCTCCAGTCGACTCGCAATTTGGGCCAATCACCACAACATTTTTGCAAATTTGACCAATAACCGGAGTTTCCTGCAACTTAAACCATCCCAACTGTCCCACGTGCCAGACTTTGTATAAGTATGTGACTGCGAGAGCCAACGACCAAGCAGGAGTGAGAATGGGTTGACGTCACACGTACCTGGCCATATTCATTTCCTTGTTTAACGAGAAGTTTGTGAGTCAAACACCTCAGATTTACCACCAAAACCTATAGCGAAAGACGGTGCCAAACATTTTAGACCATCCTGCCAAAAATTTTAACATCCATGTACGCTTTGACAACTTTTCAATCTGAAATCACTGAAACGGCTGCTGTATCAATCCTGTCGGCTCTGCAGCGGGCGGGGCGGCTCAGTTCCCACCACGACTGACGCGTGCACACACAAACACACACGGGTGATTCAGGAAAAACTGGAGATGAGACGTATAGGATGACCTAATTGAGTATAGCTACACTTGTTTTTGCAAGGGCAATGATAAGTTAAAGTTCATTTTTTTATCAAACTGCATGAATGCATGTTCCAGTCCAGGATAAGAAATTAACTAACAATGTAAAGATCAACAAGCCACTGACAGACATGTTCAAATTTGATTCATTCAATTTTTGTCTTAAATCCACCAGACATTTTCATTTAATACCAACATTTGCAGCATCCTAAGCCTTTTAGTGAGGTCCTAGGAAAACTCCTACTACAGTAGTTTTATTCTCCCCAAAAGAAGTTTCCTTTTTATTTTTTTAAAGAGCTATACAACTTTCTCTCTCTCCCGCAACTTCATTGCAACAAACATACAAAAACCAGTGCAACTTTTATCGCAATGTTTTACAAAAGCTCCAGCAACATCAGACATTTTGGACCACAACAATCTCAAAAAAGTCCATGAAATCCTGAAAAGACTGACTTGGTGCATTTTCCTGATCATGCTTACACACATTACGTATGTAACATTTTCAATGCAGGACTTTTTATTGTGTTTTTTAATTGAGTTTTTATTAGTTTAGTTAGTTTTGTTTTATTACATTAGTACTTTTACTTAAGTAAAGGGTTTGAATACTTCTTCCACAACTGATTTTGGTTGAGCTACTTTCTCGCCTCGCCTTGAATCTATTTTCACACAGTTCAGAAAGCTCTATTTGTCAAAAAGATTAAAAAAAATTGTGTTCGGCCATAGACTGTATAAAATAGGTTTGCCGAGGGCTGTACATAGCAGAGGTTCAGAGGCACAGCAGACTAGCAGCTGAGCAGAGAGAGAGGGGGACTGTTGCTCTCTCCACTAATTTAAGCTGCTCTGTTTAAATAATTTTAGGCTACAAAAACGTGCATGCAGGCTAAAATTCAACAGTGGTATTTTGTCAGGATTAAGCTATGAGCAGAGGGAAACCCAGCTAGCTGCTAGCCAATTTATGCAGTTTAAAGTGCGATAGTAAAACACTGCAGCGCTATTCCTTCCCTCTCAGCAGAGAACAGAGAAATGTCTGACTGAGTCCTTCCCTTCCCTACTGTGTAATATATTTAATTAAACATTACCTGTAGATATCACAAGCCCGGAAATAATATATAATAAGCGGACACACAAAATAAATCCATAACATTTTTAATGGACTGTCCATCACCTTTGTGCAAAGCTGAATTGACGTGCAACTTACATTGCTTTTTTTCCATAGTCTCTTGAACGTATAATATAAGACGGACGATGATAACTAAACAATGATTATTGTGTTCATTATGTCATGACCTCTAGACTCCTGTAACTTTCAAGAGCAAATGAATAATATATAAAAAATAAATAAAAAAATGTGGCGAACAAACACGTACGTTTTTGTTTTACTCCATTGTACACAAGCCTTGAGGGTGGAGTCAGTTGATGCCACAGACAATTCAACATGAGGCTGATCTTCCTTAACCTTAACCACGTCACCTATGTATCCCTAACCACATTGTAGCGCCATGGGGGAAGATAGTGTAGAAAAAATCAAGTCAAAAACACTGTTTAACAACATTGGCATTGAACGTAATTAATTCAATCAATCAATCAATCAAACTTTATTTCTAAAGCACATTTAAAAACAACCAGGTTGACCAAAGTGCTGTACATTAACATGAAACAATAAATAGACAGAAAACAACACCAGACAAATACAACACACAGTTCTCATGCTGGATTAAAAGCCGGGGAATAAAAATGTGTTATTAGTCGCGATTTAAAAACCGGAAAGCTGGGGGCTAGTCTGACATGAAGAGGCAAGTCATTCCAAAGTCTCGGGGCTGCGGCTGAGAAAGCTCGATCCCCTCTACTCTTGTGCCGTGTTTTAGGGACAACAAGAAGAGACTGGTTTGCAGACCTTAGTGACCTTGATTGTAGGATAACTATTCAAAGAGAGCAATTGAAGAGGAATAACAGTCTAGCTATTTTGCATTTCAGAAGAAGGCTTACTGTTTGAATCTGGTGATTGGGTGCAGAAAGCATTGTAGCTATTTATAAAACACTTTATATTTTACTACAACCAGAAGGCATTAAATCAGTGTTTTTTCCATTTTTTCCATGGATGTCTTTGTTAATCAAAAATCTTTCAAGCCATTTTGGATAAAGAGACTGTCTGACATTTTGATTTAAAAACAAAGAAAGAAAAAAGAAAGAAAACACTTTTTTTCAACAATTTTACTATAATTGTGTATGCTTCCCTGAATTTTCCTTAATATCTTTCTGCACATGCCTATATTGTCATGACAGAAAAAAAAAAAAAAAATGGGTTTTTCACAAAAACAGTACTGTTCAGTCGCCAGGCGAAGCGTTGATTAAAGTTTGTTCTCTCCTCTGCAACCGAATTGACTCATTTGAATAACGGCCGAAGAACTCATTGAGACAATGAATGGGACTTGGAAACTCATTTGCACACCAATATTGACTCACATGTACTTATAATCACCTGTAATCTTACTAAGGTATGCAGACCCACACACTTTTTGTCTAACTATAAATAGTAATATACAGTTTTGTCCAGACATGAGAGTTCCGTGTGGACACCGTAATATTATAAGGAATGTTAGTAAGGACATTGTGCAGTTGTAACCAAAGTAACCAAATTTAGATGACAAGTAGACAAACAACTATATTTACTGAAGGGCTGATGGTGGGTGATATGGCCCTAAAGTAACATCACAATAAATCAGGGTATTTCTGAGGTATTGCAATTCTTATGAAAAAACTTCTTACATATTAGCATAGTTTGTGAGACATCTAATATTTTGAAACCAAACAACTTCCACACTACTGAGGGCGCTCCCCTGACTTGTCTTTCACCAAGGAGCTGGTAGCCATTTCGCTTTCAGCCATGTTTGTTATTGCTGTGTAACGGTATGACGTATTACATCAAAAAGTCTGTATTTTTGTATTGTTACCGAATTTCTTGTATATAAGAATTTATACCGGTATTATCACAAACAATATGGTATGGCACGCTAAGTGATACTGCTCAGCAGACAGACAGGGAGCTTTGGAACAAAAATAGAAATTCACCTCTTTAATGGACATTATGTCAAATTGATTTGAATGAATTGAAATTGATAGTCAGCTATCAGATGTGGATAAACTATATAGAGTGGACAATCTACCTGAAGTACTGAAAAAAACACAGCATTAAGATATGAGTACAATTCTATATTGTTCAAAAATGTCTCACGTTTGCTGGCCCAAGTAAAGCAAAAGTATTTTGAATTTGGTCATAAGCCCCAAAGGTTACTCACCCGCCGGTTAAGAAAATCTCAGGCATCAAAGTCTACATTCTATCCAGGCGAATTATGGGACTCCCCTGACGGAAAGGTCTATCAGTTGCAGGGTGGATCAGATCCAGGGGCTATGGAAAAAATAGATACAAAAATCAATTTGAGTAAGGTAAAATATGTGATTTCCATTCTACCCAACAAAAAGGCTTCACATTGTCCTATCTCCCTGCTACCTATCAAAACAAAAATTCTTGGGAAAGTCTTAGCCAATAGATTAAAGGAGCACATTTGTTCCATTATTCATCCTGACCAATCAGGGTTAATGCCAGGTAGGCATATGTACTTTAACTTGCGCCGCCTGTTTCATATTTTGCATACAGAACACGCTGAAGAGACGGTAATAATTTCTTTAGATGCACGGCGTGCATTTGATCAGGTGGAATGGCCCTATATGTTGTTTACACTTAAAAAATTTGCTTTTGGGTCTTCCTTTAGGAAGTGGATTGAGCTTATCTATTTACACCCTACCGCCTCTGTCCTAAACAAGCAAAATGTCTCATTCCCTTTACAATCGGTTGGTGTCCCCTCTCCCCTTTCCCGTTTGCAATTATTATTGAACCGCTAGCAGTCAGTATCAGACAAAGTCTTCTAATTTCTCCTATCAACATTTATGGACAAGAGCATCGTATTTCGATGTATGTGGATGACACTCTTTTATTCATTGCACCAAAGTTAGTAAGTCACATTGTGGTAACAACTTTGTAATCAATGGCACTATGCGCACATGGGAGCAGAGAAGCGCCATATCAAGGCACCAAGTGTATATACTTATACTCATATTTTTGAAAATCATGCTTTCATACCTGGCCTAAATGATATTGCTTTTTCTGCTTGGAAACAGAAAGGCATTAAAAGCGCCAATGATTTGTATGTTGGGGAATACTTTGCCTAATTTGGGCAGCTGCAAGCCAAATATAGAATACCGGCCTCAAGTTTTTTCAAGTTTTTGCAAATTAGAGATTTTGTCAAAAAAACAGTACCAAGCTTTGAAGTTCTATATAAACATGATACTCTTGAGGCAATTAACAAATTTGACCCGGGCTCCTGATTTTGTTTATAGTATCCATCCTTACTATGACCATGAAACATTGTTGCAATCCAAGTGCTGTGTTCTATATGTTCAGTTACCTTGTGTTCTCTGTTGTTGTTTTTTATTTTATTTTTTTCCTCTCTCTTCTTTCCTTATATTTTTTCTTGAAAATCAATAAACATATTTAAAAAAAAAGAAATGATTTGGGAATAGGGTACATTACTGTAATAATTTTAGTTTACTCTTGTCAGGTTCACACACAAAGGCAGGTACAGATGGCACAATTTTAACCCTTGTGTTGTCTTCCCATCTACCATGAAAAAGTTAAAAAAAAGTAGTTTTTGCCAAAGTTGTTTGATATTTCTAATGATTACATTTTCAGTTTATTTTGAAGGTCAATTTTTTGTGGTGAAAAAACTGAAAATGGGTTAAATTTGACCCAGGACAACACAAGGGTTAATACTGTTCTCAGGCTAAGACTCATCTATACTCTGTAGTAGAGCAGACTAGAAGTGAAATCTAACAGACTGCTGAATCATTTTTATTCCTTATGCCAAAAAGCTGAAATCATTCCGTACCCATTTCAGGTGCATAATGTACAATAACAACTTTTTGAATTGTTTGGTGCATGAGAATTAGCGTTTGTAGCACTTTTTGCATTTTAAATAGTGTCGAATGCAATGGACTAACAGCATTTGGCAAGGATGCAAATGTGTGCAAAGAGAGCACTGTAAAGGAACTGTTCACTCTTGCAGAATGTCCTTCTCACCCATCATTTACTTTTACAAGGGAGGCTAACCCTGCCATTTCCCCATTCCATCTCCCAACACTAATACGCACCACTGACACATGTCATACTTTGGTCACTTGGGAGGTTAGGGGAGAAGAGAACACATAGGAACATGGTCCAGGTGGTAAACTGGGACAGCTTTACATGGGGGTCTTTGCTTTACAGGATGGCCATCACAGACTGAACCCCTAGAGAACCTCAGTGAGAGCACGCAGACAGGCTGCAATGCTATGACAAGCCTATAACGGTGAACAGACCTAAAGCCACTTTCACAGTGAGACAAGAAAAAACAGAAATAAAATAACCTTTAAAATGTTGGGTGGATAGTGATTAAGAAATGAAATCCCACTCTGAAAAGGTAATTATTAAAAGGTCATCTGTTTTAAATCCCTCTGTTGCTTTCAAAGACTTGGTGTGTCTTGGTGAGACATACACATGAATGCACATAAACACAGCTTAAAATTTGTAGAGGTCTCACTTTTTAGGGGACAAACTAGACTAAGACAGTTGAATTCAGCAGGACAGACACTGAAACCTTTGTCCATAATATACTTGCAAATAGGACTTGAAATTAAACAACCGCCAACCTGCCAAAAAAGCCTAGAAAAACGCATCACTGCATCTGTCTGAAGTGGTTTTAAGTCACAGCTCTCCCTGGCCTAATCCTCCAATTCCTTTGAACACCATGTTCTAGTGTGAGTGTGTGTTAACCTGTGGCTTGCTGTGATGCTGCCTCTCTGTGGCTGTGCGGACTGGTGGTTAAAATGACAACAACGGCACAATATTTTAGGGGTCTTTCACAACCGCCTAATTTAATTCATTTGAATTGCACTAGAGTTTGGGTAGGTGTGAATGTAGCAATAGAACTCGGGATGCGCACCAAATGTGGACCAAAAAGACATACCAATACCTCCTTGAAGAAGTGGTCTTGGTACAGAGAGCACGTTTCCCCAAACGGTACGTGTTTTTCCACAACGTGTTTTCATGAATTGTTTTTTATGAATTGCAAGCATTAAATCTCTCAAACCTCTGTAGCTCTGTGTCAGTAAGGCCTAGTGTCACTCTGCCACTAGAAACAACAAGTTGAGAGTGTTAACTTCCCAATGAACTCAGGATCATCCCAGAGGGCCAAAGCATGTGGAAACTGCAGCACTTTTTTAAGGTTAAAAATGTAGGCAAGAAAATCATATATTTTCAAGTGGTTTTCAAGAGGTTAAATCAAACTCTGGAGCAGTTTGTATGCGGGGAAAACCCCACCTATATGTACTCCCCAAGTCTGAGCTAAAGCTGCTTAACATATTAGCTAGTAGGCCACATGATATATGTTGGCATTTAATTTTTTCCCTTTCTTCTCATTTTGTTTTTTTGCCCCATTCCAACATCTCCACATAATCTGCCATCCCTGGATGGATAACATTCATCATAATTTGTTTAAAACAATGTTACATAGGGCGTTTTCACACCTACAGATTGTTTACTGTGGTCCAAGTCAGTTGGTTGATATACTTGGAGTGTTTTCCCCTTGGTTTGGTTTGGTTTCACACAAAGAAAAATCCAAGCAAACCAAAATGCATGACGACCATTGATCGGTGGCTGTCTCCAGCTTTAGCGGTTGCTGGTTTGTCCAGATAGCCGGTGTTGGAACAGTGTCAGTTAAACTGCAACAGTAGGGGTTGCTATAGCAACATAATGTTCAACTGAGGCCAACTGCTGTTAACCCTGACAACATAATATGTCATTGCTCACATATTGAAAACATTATGTAGAGTAGGTAGAGGAGGAGTTGATTATAATGAAGGGTGTTAATGACGCAGATGCCAGCATCAGTGATGTCCACCCACATGCAGACAGTTGGCACAACAGTGCATTGGAATCTCATGTTGTCTTACTATTATTTTCTTTTTATTGAAGAGTGTCTGTGTTATTTAAATAGGAGGGTGCAACAACGGTTATATGAGAAAGAATATGATAAGGGTCTTAATGTTAAATATGTGGTTAAATCCTACTTGATCCTACGTGAATTCACATAACATGACTTCATCTGCCGGAACCTCCCATCTCTTTATATGAATTCAAAGCTTTACAGACAGCCGCTCAGTGAATGACTGTACATTCAGTAAATGTAATTTTTGTCTTCAATTAGTTGTTTGAACTGCTTGTCACATCTTAGGTATAGGGGCCCCATTGTATTGCATCATCAGGGTAATAATCTTGTTTAAAGCAGGGGTGCATTGTTTAGTAGCAGAAGTTTTCCATTGAACATTCCCTGTTGTTTTGTAGCCTTATATAAAATGTGTTGTTCCTCAAACAGTCCATCAATTGATTTATGTTTTACCGATGTTTTGTTGCCAGTTATCAGAACAGGCATGCTTAATCAAACATAGCAATGTATACAACAAATTTTAACTTTCAGCATTAGTCTAGAATCTAGCCCTGATGCTCTGGTAGCCGCGCCACCAACACAAAGCAGCACCTTTTTGTTGCAAGTTCCAAGCAAAAAGTCAGCACTCACATCAGTTAATGATCCTTATAGAAGCGGAAATACAGGAAAAGCTATTTTCCTGTTACGCGGGGTAGTAATAAAAATATGCTTTTTTTATAAGATTTTAGATTTTGAGGTTGCGGACTAACGAAATGTGTAAACTTTTTCCAAATTCAGCACAGAAAAGAACAGAGCCACTAACATAAACCTAGAGCCTGACGTAACAGTAAGTGGCATCTGGGGCCAATGTTACAGTGCAATTGATGTGTATACATGTGTGTTTATCTCAGTGTCTTAATATCACAGCAAATTCACATACATAACTAGATTCACAATATGGTATGTACAGTACTTTAATGTTGCATCTAGATGTTTGACACAAACATTTACCATCTGAAAAAAAAATGCTCAAATGTGAAATCTGAATTCTATGCTGGCAGCATGCATGCAGCACTTATGTTTCCTGGCAGCACATCACTTGTGAACCAATACATCCCTCTAAGAAAGCAAAATATCCTTTGAGATCTTTCAAAAGAATGCAGCACGCTGAGTCCCTAGATAGCCATTTGGGTACGCGTTAAGTATTCTTGACACACGCATGAACACACACCCACACACACACGCATGCACGCACACACACACACACACACACACACACGCACGCACACACACACACAATTATGAGCAGTTTTAGGTGCATGACATCTGATTCTAAAGGCATGAATGTTTTCCTCATACACTGGAGTTTTAGGAAAGCATTTACCCATCCATGCATGTCTGGTATAAGAAAGGCTGTCCTACAAAGAGTGAAACTGAGATGACAACCCAATCACATGTATTTTCCCTGCCTCTGATAGTGCCTCATGTTTATTCAAATATGCCTCGACAAATTTCTTTTATAAATGCATGTGTAGGCCTTTGCTGTGTTTAGGAATTGTCGACATGACTGAACATGTTCTTCCCTCCAGTGTGGAAGCCAGTTATTGATGTGTAATTTATAGGTCGTAGCTTGTTTCAGTTGCTTTTCTTTATTGGGGTTAAATGCGTGGAACACAGCATCCCATATGTTTGTTGTACAAATGAGACATAATTGGGTTGTTAATACATAAAGGACGACAAATATGATTTTGGGGCATCTGAGAGGAGTTGGTAAATGAGTCACACTACTATAAATGTAATTTACATTACTGTGTTAAAGAATATGGTGATGTGGGCATCTTTAACTGTGAGTAAGGAGTTGTTTCATAGAATCTGTCAATTGTGTAAGGTCTGTTTTGTGTTACCACCATGGTTAGAGACATATTTAGGTCAGTAAGTAAGGCCTCTTTACCTGTGAGCAATCAGACTCATTGGGGGTTCATTTCAGCGGCGCAAACTTCCTCAAAATTGCATCTTTATCTAACCACTAGTTGAATGTAAATGGACTCTATTCATTTATATAGCGCTTTTCTAGTCTTAAAGACTACTCAAAGTGCATTTACATAGTACAAGGATCCTTCACACAAACATTCATACTCTCCATGGTTGCCGTACAAGGTGCCACCTGCTCATCAGATAAATTCATTCACGCACCGATGGGCAATCATTTTAGTGTATTGCCCAAGGACACTTCAACAATGGGCTGCAGGGCCAGCGATCAGACCACGACATGCCGATTGGTAGATGACCACTCTAACACCTGAGCCTCCCCATTTTATTTAGGCTATGAATCTTAACAACATAAGAATTTTCACAAAGGTCCTGCAATTCTTTGAGGAGATAACTACTGTGTACTATATCACTTCAAATACACCTTGGGCCATTAGGTTTAGGTTTGTGTACACACTAAAGGTCATTTTGGTAACCGCAGAATCGCAAAACCATTATGCTGAAAATACACAAAAACGTGCCCACTGACATAACTATCTTTTCAACTATGCAAGAATCAATTTTTTGGGCATCCAAACACTGTGAAACTGTTAAATGTCTCTTAGTGTTCTTACAAATTAAAGCCGATTTACAAAAGCAGAGTTTTTTCAAATGACTTCCCACTATATACCTTGAGACCTGCCTGCTGTGTGTTGCACCATACGTTTGAAAATGCCAGGTAACATGTACTGTACTAAGCACAAATAATGTGTTTAATTTTGAACAAATGTTCTTTTGCAATGTTTATAGCATCACATGTTATTGAAAACCTTTTCCAAAAACATAATTCACTGAAAATCACCTTTTTGCTTGTTTTTAAAGACCAAACTGGTATTTAATTTGAAAGTAGGAGCTTCTTATCAGCACAGTGTGACATGTCCTTCAGCATTGAGACCGGTGCTCTCACAGGGGAGAGAAGGACAAGTCAATATACTGTAGATTTCAGTCTGTGGGTTGTGGCCCAGAAGAAAACTGGAGAACATGGCTATTTCGTTTAATCACTTTCACCAGGTGCATATCCTGACTGGTCAGCCTGTTATGACGCACAGCCAGAATGAGTTGCCCTTAAGGACCCTGACATTTTCTTATACGGCTTCTTACTTTGTGCAGTGGGGTTCTACATGAACATACAGCAAATGTATAACAGTTTTGGTTATTTCTCTTGTGAGATTTTTGTTTGTGTTGTTTTTGTCTGAGATGCAGATCCACAAAGTCCTGATAATGCAGATTAGAACAGTTTAAGAGTTTAAAACCTAACACATAATACCTAAGATTTTTTTTCCTATTTACACTCACGTGGGGTTTAGGATCCTAAAGAGGAGAGGCCCCACACAGAGAAAAAAACTATATGCTCCATTTTTTTCTTGGGCTATTACCAACAAACTGCAATCTATCTGTCTGTTTAAGCCTTACGCCGCCTACAAATGATCCGTGGCAAAACCTCGAGGTAGGGCGCATAGCAGAGAGGCAGAACACAATGTGGGAACGTTCTGGAATTGATGGCGCATTGAAAGGTCAGCAGCAAAAAACTTCGAGCCCAGTGCACGACGGAAATCCTGAGCAATGTACAATGCACAGGGTAGCGCTGCGCCTAGTTGGGCGGCACAGCTCTCACCGTAGGAAAACAATGGAGCGGCCAGCGCAGAGCAGTTTTACTGCATATCCCATGTAGGCCGCTTTATAGATAATATATCATTTATATTACTTATAGATAATTTTCTATAAAGTGTACCATGCAATACTGTTGCATGAATTTTTTTCCTGTTGTCCAGAAAGCTGTTGGTTTTCAATTACAATGTGTGTGTTTGTGTGTGTGTGTGTGTGTGTGTGTTTGTGTTTGTGTTCGTGTTTGTATTTAGGCTGTGTGCGCTAACCTCACTAAGAATTTAGCTGCCCAGTGACAAACGTGCAGAGTCTTTTCAAGGGGTGACTAAGCCTGTGATAGAATACATGGACTTGTGCTCCAGCGCCATGAGTAGCAGACTTGATAAATGAACATGTGTGGGATGGAGAAGGGAGAGGTGAAGCGAGAGAGAAACTTGGTTGTGCAGCCCCTCTGGTTTTGGTGCAAGTGTCTACCTTGCAATTCTTAATGACTTAGTGGCGTTTATCTGTGAAAGAAAGGGAAAATTGGCCATTTAGGGAGAGAAACAGTCAACCTGCAGTGTCTTGTCCATTGTCTGGGATTTAAATGAGAAAATCAATTTGTCACGACACTTTGCCAATAAACTCAATTCCCCCATTCTCTCTCCCTACAGCCCTCATCTGATATCCACACTAGGCTTAGCCCCAAGAAGTGGGTTTTTGAACTGATTGCTCACACACTAAGACAGTTAGCAAACACACACCCTGTCTTTCTATATTTGGACAGACTAATGCTCATATTCACAAGAACACACAATCACCCACATTATCAAATTGTTCTTTCACATTTAATCGCTTTCAAACACATAGGCCTGCTGCACATAAAACAATGTGTTGGCTAGTTTAGGGTTGGTGACATGTTACCATGGGATTAGAAAGGAAACAAGACTGCTCGTATAAGAGAAAGTAGAATCTAGCAATGTAGATCAACTCTAACAGTCCAGAGCACCATGTGTCATGAAAATGCATCACATGTCACTTGTGTCTCCCCATAGTACTTGAGGGAGGAGGGAATTTATTATCAGGCAAGAGATCCAGTCATGATGGCTAGCCTGACAAAGTTTTCCCCAGGTTCAATCAATCACATGTGTCCTCTGTGAAGAGGCACCACCACAAGGGGCCCTCGGAGCCTTTGCCAGCAGATTAGTCACAGCCAAGTCTCATTTCTGCAGCTGCACCAGTACAAAGATGGAATGATGAAGTAAAGAGGGAGGAGGGAGTGATAGGTGAGAGGTAGGCAAAAATAAAATAATGGAAAGGTTGAGACAAGGGAGGACAAGGAGAATAGGAAGAGATGAAAAAGAAGGGATATGCTGAGAGTGGGCACAAATAAGGTTGAAGGGGTAAAAGAATAGGACGAAAGGAAACAAATAGTTGGCGACAAAAATAATGATAGAAAAGAATGAGATGGAAAATATATATATATATATATATATATATATGAAAAATACAAACACAAAATATTGAGCGTAACATAGGATGGGAAAATAGCACATACGTTTTCAAGCATTATTGGCCTACAAGACACCTATTTTCATATGCAAACATTCTGGTGGCATTTCTCATTGTCCCTATTCCAATTTATGTATAGGTGTGTAATACATCCTATTAACATAATCCTCATTTTATTGAGTTATGACTTCATTGCTGTAGCAGATCACTCACTGAAAGAGAACTGACATAGTGAAAATGCTCGTTCATTCATTTTTCACTGTGTGCAAAAGTATTTCACCGAAACTGCTAACTGGATTCAACCACATGATATAAATGCTGCTGACTGATGTGCTCCATTTTCCAAGTTTATTTTGCTTAATTTATGTTGTGCCCCATTGAGTATTAATGTGAGGTTAAAATACTATATATGCCATTATGACTACATCTCACTTGCCAAGAGGAAAAATAAAATGAAAGTACTATAATCACCTGGTACTTTTAGTAGGTAGGTAAGTACGTACACATTTGAGTTAAACATTTATTATTTATGTTGAAGAAGGACACAGAACTATAATTGTTTTGTTTTAGTTTTTTTCGATTTCAAAACAATCTTTACAGTCTTTAAGATGTCTGCATTAAAATGACTAAAAACGACCATACCTACACTATATATGTTTTTGATTTGTGTAGGCTACTTACACGATCCAAAATATCTCCACCAAATGTCAAACCCAAAGAAATCTGTTATTTTATTTATGACATTCCTTTACTGCTTATTGTCCCACAAACCATCATTTTGTGATTATTACATGCCACTGCAACACAGTAATACAACAGAGACCTTATTTAATGATACATATCAATATCCATCCAGCTTAACGTTACTACATTGTGCTGACATTAGTTTGCTATGTCTCTGTTAGCGCTTCCGGTCTTCCTGCCAAGTATCGCCTCCCTGCCGCATTTCTCCTTCCTTTGCGCTTAGCTGTTTTCACAGTAAGCTAAATTAACTCGACAAAAGGTGGCTTATGCACCAAAAGGAAAAGTTAAAATTACAGAAAAGTGAAGGGGTAGATCATCTGCTGCTTGGAGATAATCTGCTACCACGCCATGGAATGTCCTTGCCATCTTGGATACATTATACGTTGAGTAGCTAGCTAGCGTTACCTCAAACCCCATCCGCCCAGTGTTGAAATCATCCCAAAGAAGACATTGACGTGTGAAATATTTTGTGTTTGTGTATTGTGGTTCTAGCTGCTGGCTGATGTTAGCTTGCCGGCTCACTAGCAAACTGGTCAGCTATCAGTACAAATCGAATCAAGAAAAACGTATTTATGTTGGGAAAACCGCAGCTATTTTATTACAATAACATGAATAAACGTTGCTAAATGTAACATGAATGTACTTGAATGGGTCAGCGATATTGTTTAACAATAAAAACTAATTATCTCCGTAACTACCATAATTCCATGCAACTTCCCCGCGTTGTTAAAAGTCAGGTGTTTCACTATCCATTGTTTTGGTTGAAAGACCCCTAGCGGCAAAAAGTTACAAATTTCATGTTGAAATAAGGTAGCGTCTATGTAATAATTTGTTATGATCTTTTTCTGATCTGTCAGACTGTATAAGGTTTTTTTGTAATAATTCAAAATGGCTCCCATTTCTTTACCTAACTTCAAGAAGAGTAAGCATGCCAGCCTTTAAACAAGAACTATTAAATATCTCTATTTAATCTCAAGAACTCTATTAAATATCCCAAAACTGGATTTCACAACTGAGGCTTTGGTTTCTCAGCTCCCAGAAATGGTGCATTGTTAATATAGATCCTGTCTTGATGTAGTGCTCTGTCCTGCTTTTATCACAGTGATAATAACAGCTCTATCTGTTCATTACCTCAGCCTTGAGGGGGGGATCGCTGACCCTGCCCAAACAGCCACAGGTCCTTGCCTCAATATCTCACTGTTATCAATCACTCCACACTTACGCCAAGACTGATATGCACTTGTTTGCACCAGAGCTTAACACAGTATATATGGACATAGACACATGCAGTGCGAAAACAGACACACTTTTCTGTCTCTACTTCACAAGAAGATAAGAAGAAACTGGTACAAATTATGGCTTCTGGAACTACAATTTCCTATTGTTTGCTGCATGTCAAGTCTAAGCTCAACTTTAAAAACGGGCAACACAACAAAGTCTCCCAAGAGAGCCCTTCTTTGTTAATCCCTATTAACCTCTCCAGTGAGCAGGGCGAGGGTTCAAAGTTTTGGCCACTTAAGTTTGAACATGACCTTACTTTGTGCTAACAACTGTCTAATGTGTCTGCCACGGCTTGGCAGCTCACCAGCTCAGGTTTTCATCTGCCTACCCCTGAGAGTGTGCAAATAGTAGAGGGAGGGCATGACAATGTACTTTTGGAACTTTGGCTATTTCAGGAGGTTATATACTGTGTGTTGAGGATAAGGAACAGGAGTTCAAATTTATCAAAGTTTATATTAACAATTCTGCTGAAAACACATGGGTGGTATGGTAGCAGAGTGGTCAGCATTGTTTCCTTACAGCAAGAGGGTTCGAACCCACTGGCCAGCTTGGGCCTTTCTGTGTGAAGTTTGCATGTTCTACCCGTGTGGGTTTGGCACAGGTTCTCTTCTCCAGCTTCCTCCCGAAGTCTAAAGAATGAAAGTTACTTGTTGAATCTAAATTTACTCCTACATTTACTACTTTCAGCTCAGTTTCTACCCATAAATACCTTACTAGTCTGATTCAGGGACTAAAAAAGAATGAGAGTTCTGCTTGCATCTTTTCTCTTTTGAGAAGCACAGCCACACAACAGTCTCACTCCACTTCCTCTCTAACTACCTACTCAGTTAAGGATGTGAGCTGCTGATTTTTAGCTGATGAGGCATTCAGATCAAGCTGTTTTAAATAGTTTACAATTGAGTGATCTTAAGCACTGCCTTTTCCCCTCAATGCACCAGTCAAACCACACACAACAGAAACCTGTACAACCATGGTCATTGCAAAGGCAGAGTTGAAAGTATGTATTGCAGGAGCTAACATACGGTAGCTATTGAGCAAACAACAGCATTTCGCAAAGTTGTATTTTATGCATATCCTTTTTTTTAATTATTATTATTATTTTTTTGGCATTTTAGGCCTTCAATTGACAGGACAGTTGAAGATGTGAAAGGGGGAGTGACATGCAGCAAAGGGCCGCAGGCAGGATTCGAACCCTGGCCAGCAACCCTGCCAAAAACAGCAGGTTGTCCACAAAACCAACAGGTTGGAAATCATCAATTTGTATAAAGATCACAGAAGGCTTGTATCATGTGGATGTGCCAACAGTTTTGTTATTACTTAGAATTCCTCGTGGGGGAGACAGAAACTACACACTATTGCTTTAATCTATAAAAGCGGTCGTGTGCATCCAGTTGCTAATTCAACTAGTCTTGCATTGGCAGGCTATCGCCACAGCGCTGTGTAAGTGATGCACGAGTTAACATTCTGGGACAGGGAAAAAAAAGTTCTAGCTTGTATTTGTTTAACCCAATCACAATAATCTTGTATGCATCGGCATGTATTGACAGTGCCCTTGAAAAATGGATAGCAGAAGGGGAGGATAATGCCTCCTGCTGAGCAGCCAGTGGCAGACCTTATCCCAACAGTCCATGACACAGACTATAACACACCTTCACCTTTTTGGTTCAACTGATTCAATGTGAAAAGTTCAAATCAATCAAAAAAGGTACACAAAGCTAATACACCAAGATATTGTCCAAGATAATACATATATTTAACCATCACCATTGATAATATAAAGTAGCACAAAGGAATTGGATATCTATATTTGTTTCAGTCTCAGTTCAAACTTTGTTTTTCCTAACCAGGCTGCACCCCACAAACTGCAGAAGAAAGTGTGTTGTGTTTGTTGAAGCGCTGCAGATTGAGTCCTTTCCTTTTACACCAGGCCTGCAGATGGGTTGTGAGGAAACCCTCAATCTTTCAACCACCATCTGTGAACTCTGCTTCTCTCAGATGTCCTGAAGGTGTGGTAAGCTAAATCATTTCCCTAATGGGATTTTAGAACCTAAAAACACTTCATATTCTACATAAATCTGTTGATAGAAAAATAAATGTAGGAATAAAAAAAAAAACCATAACATACAGGAGATAATCAGTTTGTCATTGCACAATGCAAGCTACCACCGTGAAATAGATATGTGCTGCATGCTTTGCGTAAACTATAAAAAACACTTCTGAGAAGTCATGGTGCTAAAGAAAAGTCATAACTATCGTCAGACCATAACATGCTCCTGTATACAGTAAAAAATACTGATTGACTGAAGTGAATGTGGATAATCACTTATTACTTATTACTACTGTGAAGTGGGTACAGTAAATGTCAAACAAAGCCCACACCTTTCAACAAAAGCAAATGTAAGGTTCTCACTATCTTCAAATGAACTAAGATGAAAAAGAATTCATTAATTAGAATGTGCATAAATTGGTAGTCCCTGTAAATTAAAATTCATGTATGTTAAAAATGCCATTATTAATTTAATCTGTTCAAATTGTTTTTTGATTTGCAGTTATCCTTTGTCTCTCTGATGTTCTGTGTTCAACAGGATACTAATGGAATATTGAAGACGTTGACCTATTTAAGACAAGCAGAGGTTAAAACAAGTAAAGAGCACTTTTGTGTTTATTCTGCTCCCTTGCTGTGCCAGTCCCCAGACTGGTAATGTCTTTAACATCTTTACCCAGCCAGAATTGTCGTTGCTTCCAAGAATAATCAGCAGTGCTCATAGAAAAGAGGTATTTTTCCCCTTCATTTTAACCCTGTAAATGGCCCTTTAGAGAACAATCGTACCACTTTCCTGTGTTCTTGTATTCACTGAGTAACATTACAAGATAATTAAAAAGAATTGCTCATGAGGTCAATTGAAGGAGCACACAAATGATTTTATTAAAAAATCGTAAGTTTCTGTCCAGACATGCACATTTGTTCAATATGTTTGATAGTCCTCATAGGGAGAATTTAAACGGAGCCCCGGACAGCTGTAATACACATTTTACTTTTCAGACAGCATTACTTTTACTAAATGAATTTGAATGTGTATAAATATTGTGTTGATGCAGTATAAAATGGTTGTGTTCTGCCAAGAAACTCCCTTGAGGAGAGGGGCGTTTAATAAATATTGGTACTGTATAATGTAACACTATTGGGACTGAGGAGTTTAGTTTAAAAGAGTGGTGAAAAATGATTGTTCTCCTGGATTACTCCGCCCTAAACAAAGACAGGGTGTGATATCTTTTCATTGGATGTGTGCTCTTTATGTGCAGGTAATTGTACCTTAATATTCAAATGATTTACATGAATTGAGGCTATATTTCAAGTAGTTTAAATGGCAATTAAGGTCACTGTAATACAAACAGTAGGACTTATGGCAGGTTTTCAGTGTGGGATAGGTTGAAAAGCCTTGGAAAAGCTTTTCTATTTTCATTTTGTACTTCCTGCTTCTATTCATGGCCAACACCATGGAATACATCCAGCTGGGGTCTGACAAATAAAGTGTGTCACATAACCATAACCCAGTCCCACATTAATAAAAACGTGGAGCAAGATTTCAGTTGCTCATCCATAATTTTCTGGGTTTTGGAGAACTGATTGTATTAACAAGGACGGGGTTCTTGTTGCTTCTTTTTCTGTCTTTTTTTACGTGAGTGTTGAGTGTGATGTATGTTTTGTTATTTTATTTGATAAGAATCTTACATGTACATGTTAAAAGTACTCTGAAGATATTTTCGGATACATCTAAAACTGTTTGAAACCATGTATTGCTAGGTGTATTGTTTCATGTCAATCATATTTTCTATAAGTGGGACAAAGTCATCACACATTTACCATTTTTAGCATATTTTTGACCACAGGGATATAGTGTATATGTCTTTTAGATTGTCCATGTAACAGCACCACTAGACTCACTCGCAAATCCCCCAGGGAAATAATTTGAGATTGCTCAAATTAAACTGTTGTAATTTTCTCGGCAACCAGTGAGCTCCTAGGCCCCTTCACTTGGAAACATATAATTATATTTGAATACATCTCTTGGAAAGATAGTGAGGCACTTGGCTCTATTCATTTTAATCCAAGTAAGAATACCACTCTTCCCTTCATCAAGGCCTTGTGCTCCCAAGGCCATTGATCCCTCCTGCAATTCCTTTACCTCATCTTTTTGAATATGAATAAGGGTATTCATTTTAAAAGCACATACTACCATATTAAAAATTAGATTCACCTTTTTAAAATAACAAATGGATATACAATTTACTATTTTCTGTTGGTTCATGAATCCCTCTCCCAGTTCTTAAGGGACAAGGGATGAAAAAATACCGTCTGCTGTTGAAAGCACCATCTGAACCATTTTAACTTTATTAAAAGTAACACAAAAATCACTCAATCCCCCTCCAACCTCAAAATGTTTCTCCGCTAAATGAAAATGTCAATAGATAATCACACAATTTTCTTTGACAGACAATATCCAAACTGCATAATGCATCCTGCCTCCATCTCACTGACAGCATTTTGCTGTGTAGCTAAAGATTAAATACTTAATCAGGTTTCATGTGTGATGCAACATGTTAATAACGCTGAAAGGATAAGCAATGAGCTCACTGCTTATTTTCTGCTCTAAGGTACAAACTAAGCGTGCCTCAACTTTGTATTTTGTGAAATTGAATGTGACTACCAGAAGGAAGTCTTTATGCTTTACATAAAGTAAAAACACAATCACAGGCAAAAAATGTCTTAAAAGATCAGTTCACATTAAACAAATGACTATTCTTTAATTAACATGAATTGTTTTGCATGCAGCATTTGAAGTAAATAATATCAACCATAATGTGTGCTGAAAGCCAATGAACAGGGACTATTGTGCACCCAAAGAATCTTCTTCCTTCTTTGGTTTGAATGAAACCCTGCTCGTCAGACCTTGACTGCCATGGTTGTGTATATTTCTCTTGGGGTTGTGTTTATTTCTGTTTTCTGTTTGCATATTTCTGTTTCTGTTTTCTGTATTTCCCTATTGATTGTTTGTTTCTTTACTACGGGTTTTAGTTTCCTGTTGATTGTGTATGATTCAGTGATTATTTTGTAGGTTTCTGTTCCCTGTTGTTTTTCAGTTTACTGTTTCATGTCCTAGTCTGTGTTTCCTCCCTTATCTTGTCTAGTTGTACCTCCTGTCTTGTGTTTTCCAGTAAGTCTATGTTCAGTTTCCTGTTTTATTAAGACGTCTCAGTTTTCGCCCCTTGTCTTATCTAATTTTACATCCTGTAACATCCATGTTTTCTACCCCGCCCTGATGTTTTTCACCTGTTGTATCACTTTTTCCTTGTTTGCTCATTACCGCTTGAATTTAACACCTCTGTTCCCTTTGTCAGATCACTTTGTTTGTAGCATGTCACTGGATCCGAATATTGTATGTTAGGTTTTCCTGTGTTCTCTCTATTCTCGTTATCCTGCTGTTTTTCCTTTTTCTCTCTGGACTTAGTTTGTGGCTCCCTTCGTTTGGATTCCTTGTGTCATTTTTGCATTTTTTGGATTAATAAATCTACAAGCAAAAAAACTCACGCAACCCGTCCCCGCAGAGTAGTGCTGGCTCCATGGTCGAGGAACCACTGAAAGTCCGCCTTGCCCGGTTGCAGCTGGAAGCTCAGGAGAGAGAGCCTGCTCTCTGCATTTGGGTCCACCTTTCCCTGCATATCACATCATAACACTTGACTAATTCAAAACATACAGTATGTCTGTGTCTAAGTTACTGTACATATGTGAAATTCTTTTAGTCATTCAAGAACAACCAACTCAGTAAATGTTGTCTGTTTCAAGGCTTTTATGCATGAATTTAATTAAAATCTTTGCTTAACTGCCTGCTGAGGGTTATGCAATTCTCTGTAACGTTTTCTTGACAGACAAATCATGGATGAGGTCTACAGAATCTGGCACTTAATTTCCCTAGTACAGCAGAATAAATAATGAACAGATACTTTTATCCTTTTATGTATCTATGTGCAAACACAACGTCTTTTTGTCTTTGAAAGATGTGACTCTTGTTAATGTTTAAATGCCGTTGATTGAACTAAACAGAAAAACAGTTGCTTTGTGTTTTTGTGAATTAAACATCTTTTGTTTTTGGACTTATGGCTGGCTAAAACAAGCTAAATGTGTCATCTAGGAAAAGGGGAATTGTGATCAGTCACTACTTGCTGAAATTGTATAAACAAAGTCAAAAAAGGAAAGTAAAAATAGATAAACTGCTCATAAAAACAATTTTTAATCATTTTAACTGAATATTACTACAACCTGGGGTTGAAAATATGTGATGCTTGCATTGCATTGTACAGCTTCAAGAAGGAGACTGAAGGTTATAAAGGACAATGTGTTGTGGTTTGGGGTTTTGGGTTTGTTGGCCTTCCTTGTGTTTGCGTTAGTTTTCTCCCTGGTTACATGTTCTTGGTCCTGTCTTCTGTTCCCCGGTGAGTGTTGTTTGTTCGGCTTCCTGTTTTATTTTGAAGTCTGTTTTCTGTCTTGTCTTGCCTCTAGGTTACTTCCTGTGTCTGCCTGCTCTTGTGATAACCTGATGTTTTCCACCTGATTCCCTGCCCTCTTGTCACCTGCCTCTCATTACCTCGTTACCTTGTGTATAAAATGTTTGTGCTCCTGTTGTCTCTTGTTAGATCCTTCTGTCTCGTCCGCGATGTCGCCTCTACGGTCCTGCCTGTGCGTTTACTAGATGTGACCCTCGTGAGTCTTCCCTTGTGTAGCCTTCCCCTATTTATACTTACTAACATAATCTGGATGTTATTGTCAGTGTTTGGGCCAATATACTGTAAGCTTGCCATCTATATGTAAAATAAATACACTCAACCCTACTTTACAGAGGCAGCAAACAGGAGTTTTGAGAGCTCTGTTGGAAACAACTTCGCCTGAGGCCAAGGAAATGCAATTCTCATACTGCTTTTTCAAAGTCCAACATAACCAGAGTAAATCAGCTTTTTTTAAAGCTTGAAGCTTAGCATTAACAGTTATGACCTCAATAATCCATCACAACTGTCTTTTGCAGTGACTTTTGCGTGTACGGTTGGTTGACCTCGACTCCATTTGCATTTGTAATGTATTCTGTTTAGTACTATACTAAACAAAATTATGAACACTTTTGTTTTTGCCCCTTTTTTCATAAACTGAACTCAAAGATCTAAGACTTTTTACATCTACACAAAAGGCTTGTTTCTCTCAAATATTGTTCACAAATTTGTCTAAATCTGTGTTAGTGAGCATGTCTTCTTTGCCGAGATAATCCATCCACCTCACAGGTGTTGCGTGTTGTTTAAGTGTTGCGTTTATAATTTTGTTCAGTGTATTTCAAGGGGCCTGTAATTTAGCTTGTGGTAATCTTTTCCTTTGCAGAGATGTATCCATACATAGATGGATGCATCACTTAGTAACCGTCCTTTATGCCATCCACTGCCCAATGTTTAATTTAGCAAGCCGCACCCTCATTCATACAGGATGTATCGTTAGTGCGCAGTATTTCTTGTCTTGGTCTCATAAAAGCTAGATCTGCCGTGTCTGCAGTGGGAAACTGCTCCCCCTGTCTTGGATGATGTCCTGGTCAATCTCATCAGGCAGTTGGCTGACATTGGAGGGTCATCAGTTGATTAGAGGATTTGTCATTTGAGAACATCATATTTTTATTACACTATTATTTGCATCATTAATACACTTGTCTGAAGTTATTGTTCTGGATTACTCATCTAAAGTGTTGTTGTGTAAATAACATTACTTTGTTCAACAGACCAGATTTAGTTTCCACCCTATGACAATTATGAACCACAGCCTCAAATGTTGGTCTTGAGGACCAGCACCATTTAAAGAAAGTTTTAATCAAAACAGCAGCATTTATGATAAAATAGGAATAAGCAAGCAGAAAAAGGGATAATGCCGCTCCAGAACATGTGGCAGCGTGTCTGAGCTGATCAATGGAAAGGTTGATAAATTTAACTGACAGCTTCTGATGGGCTTTACCAAGGGAGGGGGGGACAACTACTGAGTAACTGAACACTGTTAAAATTGTATCTTGTACAGCAAAATAACACATTTCCCCATTACTAAATGTTTACTTGATCAACAGTGTAAATAATTATTATGTCAACTATTATATATTATTATATTAAATTCATCATCAAATACAAACATTTCCCCAGTATTTATAAACAGCAACAAAGATTTAAACCTCTAAAACTTGGTCAAATCTACAAAACGTTAACAATTTCTGATGAGACACTTTTTTTAAGCATACTTAATATGGATTAAATGACAAGAAACGGTTTTTAATATTACAATTCATAATAACGTAATATTCATAATATAATCAGGACAAACCTTACATCAGGGAACATCTAACAGTTTGTTGTGAGGGGGGAGCAGTAACAGGTCCAACGTGTAACGACTTGGATTAGCAGAAAGAGTTTTAATCCAATCGTAAAGTCAGAGTGTATCCTAGAGGAATTATAAAAGGTGTAAACCTTTTTGAATGGAACCCTTACTGTATTTGCTGATTGGAGAGAAACAGAGTCCATTCAATTTCCTCTGATAACCGATGGTAAACGCATACGGTGATTGGTTCCACTGGGTGCAAGTTAAAGTCAGAAAGGAAAATAGGAAACTTACATGTTTTAAATGATGAAAGAGGAATATATATATAATATATAAAAATCTCCTCTTTAAAGCTACACACTTCACACTACGGCAAAAAGCTTGTCTGCTGTGGTCTAAAACAATGCAATGGGTTGGAGTCCGACAGCTAAACAATGAGCTCTGCCAAGCTGAGGCGACATGCAGACACAGATGATAATTTTCTTTAGTTCACATTGACATTTCATCCATTGTTCTTAAAAATATAAATTATAACCACTTTAAACATCAATAGAGTAAATTTCAACATGGTAATACAGCTTTATAGATCTATGAAAATCACAGTATACAGTATAAAAAATATACTGCACAATTATTTAGCATCTGTCTTAACTGACTTTTAATTGTTAAAAAACTGTAGACAGATAGCTCAGATAACCCACAGACCAACAACCAACCATTGGATTTAACTGCAGCCATCAGATTAGACTTTATGAATATACTTTTATCCACCTTCATGCACAAACATCCGCCCATGTGCACAGCCCCATACTTTACAGCTTTATAGACTAAAATGTTATTAATGTTCAATATAGTAGCACTGTGATGAAAAGCAGGGTTGCATATGAAAGCTATAATAACCATGGACCCTTTTGCTGTAACAATGATGGACATTTTTATCTTCTGAAGGGACTGAAAATTGAAGTCCTTGGAAAGTCTTTTAAAAAAGCTAGATATGTCGCCTTGCTAGGATAATAGGACTATTTGTTATTACCAGGGACACTGGGAAAAATACAGTTTGATACTGAAATAGAATATTGTTCCACAGCAACAGAGAAGCAAACAAAGTGCATGCATGGTGGTTTGACCTGCATGTTATGCTTGGGGTGTTACTCCCAGCCATTCACCCCTCAACAATTTATTCATGCTGATGTGGAGGAGCTCATTTGTGCTTGACTCCTGTGTTAAAATAGCCCATTAGCACAAATACCTGCCTCATGTGCTAACCTACACTAACTGGTGGATGTGACTTGGGCTCATATAAAAAGAATACTTTGTGGACCAACAATGCCTTGCAGACTTCCTTGATGTCATTTCACTACTATGCAAATTGTATGCATTTTCCCTCTGCCTGCATGTGTCTGTTGAGAATAGTGGTCCCCTCTGCTCACTGTTTGTGGTTGGAAATTTAAATTTTAATGCAACGCTGTGAGGTATATTAACAATTATGCAAATATATAAGAATACCTGATAAGATCTTTCAAGCTGTTCTTGAGTGCAGGGGCATGAGGAAAATGCTTTTAGGCAATTTCAGAATGTGGGGAATTGAGGGAAATAAAAGCACTTATGGATGTAAGATACTGTATTGTAAACTATACTGCACAAGGAATATCAGAGGCACCATTTATCTTAGAGTAATCTCTATAATGCTGGTATATAAGGCTGTACATGTATGTATTGTGGTTGCAAGGTGATTTAATGAAATAAACAAAACCAACAATCAGGGAAAAATCACTATGGAATTAAAGCATATTTGCTACTGTTATCGCTCTAAGCAATGTGATGTGTATTTTACAAGTTTATAGCACAAATAGACAACTATTTATATTTGAAACTACCAGTAATGTTCTAATCCAGTGTGTCTGGATGTGGTTAAAAAACTTATAAAAATACTTTAGATTGGACTAGGAAAGAAGAGTAAGTGCAACACACATTTACAAAAGTGCTAAATTATTTTCATTATCAATTATCTTTTTATTACTATTTTATTCATTTTGTTAAGTGTGTAAAGTAAAAAAAAAAAATCTTACTTAACATATCTTCTTCATTCACAACACAAATGGTCAATAGTGTATATTTTTTTCTATTCAGGACTGCTAAATGTTTCATAAATATTAATGTCCTTCATAAAATGTACAGAATCCCAGAGTTGTTAGATTGCAGCAGGGTAGACTACAGGAAATATTTAAGTTTTAATTTCTGTTAGCACGTCCAGGAAAGTTGTTGTTTAAATATCATCTTTATTAGGGCTACAATGTATTTATACAATGTGGTAAGTCTTTACTTCTGCTTTACCAAAGTCTTACTGCAGAACTGTATTTATTTAGTATAACAATTTAAACCTTAGTTTAGCCGTGGGAAGTTGACAGTGAAGTCACCAAAAAGCTATAGGAAAGCTGTCGATGAAATCCCCACAACAGAGCTTCATCAAAGTTATGTTTCAGATAATGTTGGAACCACATGAGGATATGTTAAATCAATGTGCTGTGTCTGATGTCTTGTTCAATCAACTGTTAACTTGAGAAAACAAGAGAAAGCATTAATTCAATGCACTTAGGCCGTATTACCCCGCCAAGGTTTTCACGCTGCTCCAGCTATCCCACCTTATCAAGATAATCAATTTGAAGATACTACCTCAGAAGATCAATAACTGGTTTAGATGCAAAATGCCACCTCCCAGTTATGCTGCCTGGATATGTATTTTGACAGTTAATAAAATTGGCAGCTTAACCAATTTGAAGAAAAATTATACAATGGCTTATTCTGAATTGACGTGTCGTCAGCTGTGTGTTCTTAACGTTACTTCAACTGGATGTTGCATTCCTTTGGAGCTGAACCAATTTTTTTTACACTGTACTGGTAATGTACAGTACATTATTATTTGTATTTGTGTACTGGTAATGATGCAAGTATTTGAGGCATTCAATTTGTAGTACCAAAGTTATGTTTTCCTCCATAGTTGACTCAAAATGTCACGTCTTCCCTCCTGTTCATCAAGCAGTGGAGGAGGAAGTGCTCAGGTCTTTTACTGAAGTAAAAGTACCAATACAACAATGTAAATACACTCCCTTAAAAGTAAACATCCTCTATTCGAAATCCTACTTAAGTAAGTAAAAGTACTGTCAGCTAAATATTGTTAAAGTATCTAACATAATAGTATTCATTCTGCCTAAAAATAATGCCCCAAGTTAATCATAACTATTTCATATTTGATTGTTAATACTGATGCTACAAAGAGTAAGTATTTCATGTGTATAGCTGGTTGAGGTGGCACTAGTTCATCTATTTGGGGTTTTTATTTTTATTTTGGTTCCCCACTAAGGGGTTGTCCCTGTTGAAAGGGTCACAAGATAAATCTGGAGGGTCATGAAATGATAAATAGAGTAGGAAAAAACTAGGGTCAAAGTAAATTTTATTTTTTTCAGACTTTTATCTTTTCTTTTTGGGAAATAACAATCTAAATCATAATGTATATGATATTTTACCTCTTTGGGTCTCAAAAAGTTATTTGAATGAAAGCATCCAAAACGTTTTGAGTGGAAATTTCTTTTTGGTGACAACTCATGGACAAAACGGACCCACACTAGACACTGCTTTTTATGAGAAATTGCAAAACAAAGAGGTCAGAAACCTTGTTTTAGCTTTAATATTGCATTTTACTTTGAATGAAACATAGGTCTTTTGGAAAGATCTTAATATGGAAAGTAACTAGTAACTATAGTTGTCAGTTGGGAGTAGAATTATACTGTAGCATACGATGGAAATACTAACAGTACAAGTATCTGAAAATTGTAATAAAGTACAGACAATGTACTGTTACTTTCCACCAGTACAAAGCAGTTATTCAGATCAAGAGTATTAAAGTTACAATTTAAGATTAGATTTAACTGTAAGTTGTATATACTTTTCAATCAGAAGAAACTAATGTTTTATAATAAACTACTTGTGTCTCCCTTTCATTTCTTTGATCAACTTTCCAAGTGGTCTCAATGTCAGAACTTTGTTTCAGGCCAATTTAATCTGCAAATCACAATCTCTCTTCAAAGTGCTTTTCAGAGTGATACAACTTTATGCTTGGGCTTAATTCATCTTTAATATTAAGTTGCAGCTTGCAGATCATTTTTCTTAACAAGTAACGGCTGTCACTTATCAGCTAAAAAAAAAAATAACTGAGAAATAATAAATTACCAATTTGTCACTACACCTACCACTATCAGCAATTGTAGAATAATTTAGAGGAGCTGTCTTCCCTTATAATAAACTCAACTGAAAATATATTAAGACATTTTTTCCGTCCTGTCCATTATATCACTGTGCCATATTTCGTAACATGACCAGGAACAAGCAAAAACAAGAGAAAAAGGTCACAAGGAGAGAGGAAAGAATAGTGGGGCAAAGAGAAAAATGTGACTTTATTTTTAGTTTTTGGTTTGTCAGATAACATACTGCATTTTTACCTTCTGAAATAACATTTAAATAGTCACAGGATATACAATATATTACAGAAAAAGTTGGGGCATGGACCACTTCAATTAAGTATTGTGTGGTCTGCTACAAAGCACAGCACATGTGTGAGCTGAACCTTGAGATAACAATTATTTTCAAACTTGGAGACTATATTAGTCACACATTTCCTTGGGGAGGCAGGTTGGGCTAAGCCCAAGGCAAACATTGCTTTGGGACTCCCACAGCCTCCCAAGATCCTGCCTCCCCAACGCTGATGTCCCTTGGTGCACCGCTTTCTCATTTATCATTCTATCAAGTAACCTACATAAGAATATGTTTAAAAAGACTCTGAAGATACGTTGAGAAAATTCATGAGATGGATGAAAAAGTCTAGAGGTTTTACCTTCATTCGGAAATCGAGTAATTCCTTCACTATGGATAAAATGTGATGTTCCACACAATGACTTCAGTGTTAGTTTGAGTTTGATCATTTATTTTTTACCTATTTCTCAGTTCTTTACGCGGAGAATGGCCTTACTAAAAATTAACAAAACTCTTTAGTTTATCCAGTCATTACATCCTGAATTCTGTTGCTAAGCAATAAATGGAAAAGACATAACTAATCACATAAATAGTAATTACCCAATTACTGTCCAGAGGAAAGCTTGTTGCCTGGCAATTATGTATTTGGCACAAACAATGATACACTTATACTGGGTTAAATCAATGAATTCTGCCACGCTGGTCCAAACTTTAAAGCTTACCGTAAATCTGTAAAGTCAATGCTCTTCATCAGTGTAAAGATGCAAAGATGGTTGAATAGTTATGGAAAATTCTGAGGAAACCTGCTGACAATTTGAATTGAATACTTTGAAACTTAAAAAATTAGCCCAGCTGGCAAAGTGTGATACTATTAAGATAAAGTAGAGTAGGGTACCTAAGCTATGACTTTTTCAACATGCTATACTATGACATCTTCATCATTTTTTTTGACATGCATTTTTAAGTTATTATGCTGGGCCATAAACACCTCAGCACCTCATTATCCGAAGATATAGTTACTCTGGATGGTAATGCCCTGTTCTCCTGCACTACTGTCAGAAATCTAGGAGTTATTTTTAATCAGAATTTATCCTTTAACGCCCACTTAAAACAAACCTCAAGGACAGCTTTTTTTCCCATTCCAAAATTAGGAACATCCGGTCTCAAAACAATGCTGATAAACTAGTCCGTGCATTTGTTACTTCAAGGCAGGACAATAGCAATTCCTTATTATGAGGATGTTCAAATAAAACCCAAATACAACTCTTCAGCGGATCCAGAATGCTGCAATGCGTACAGTACAGCCCAGGTCCTAGTACACGTCCTGTGACGCTCTGCAGTGCCCTGTGACGCCTTGATGTGCCTTGCTATGCCAAAAACTACCACAAACTACTATTTCTAGTCACAGTTTCATTATCTTTTTTTGTGACTGTTATAGCCACTGTTCATCACATCCCCAACCGGCACCGTCAAACACCGTCCTACCAAGAGCCTGGGTCTGTCCGAGGTCTCTTCCTAAAAAGGAGTTTTCCCTCGTCACCATCGCAATAAATGCTTGCTGTTGAGGGAATTAATAGCATTGTTGGGTCCCTTGTAAATTATAGTGTGATCTAGACCTACTCTATCTGCCAACCTGCCCTCTGTTCATGACGTATACTTTTCCAGAGTCAGGAAACGGGCAGGAAACATCACTGCAGACCCATCTCACCTCGGACACAACCTGTTCGAGCTTCTCCCCGCTGGAAGGCGCTACAGAGCACTGTACGCCAAAACCAACAGACTCAGGAACAGTTTCTACCCACAAGCCATCTCTGATGAACAGCTGACTTCTTACTCACAGTGTCAGGTTCAATTCTGGTCCATGACCCAGTAACACTGTCTCTACAGCACCGTTTTACTGGTTCCACTTATTATTCCACTTATTTAGTATTATTCATCCTTCTAATTTCTCACTTATTTCTTATTTACTATTTACTCATCATTCCCATTCTCATATCTCACTTATTATTTGTTATTTATTCATCATTCTCATTTCGGATTCAATAATGTTCATACTGTTCATATTATCCCAGTATCCTTTGCAATGTGCTCAACGTTTAAATTATTTTTAGGGAACTCTTCATTGCACTCTTGCCTCTATGTTGTTTATGTTGAGAGTATGTATATATTGGTGTGTATATATTGTTTGGTTGTGTAAGAACATTGTGAGCAACAATGCTCCAAAGAAAAAATCCTTGTATGTGTCTTCATACCTGACAAATAGAGCTGATTCTGATTGTGATCTGTAAAGTGTCTTGAGACAACTCTTGTTTTGAATTGATACTACAAATAAAACTGTATTGAACTGACTATACTATGCCTTTTTGTTCAACATGTTAGACTATGATTTTTTAATGGCTTTTTCTACATACTATATTTTGACTCTTCTACCACTTTATTCGACATCCTACACTTTGACTTTTAAATCACTTTTTTAGACATGCTATACTATGACTTTTTTACTACTTTTTTCAACACGCTATATTACTTTTTTGACATGTTGTACTTTGTACTTTTATAAAAAAAAAAATGTAGACATGCTATGCTAAGCTAGTGTTTTCAACTTGAATTCCATCTGTGGCACACTGGCTTAGATGTTATTAGTGCTGTCAACAAGCAACCAGTAAGTAATCACTGCAGATTCTGACCCAGGTTTGACACCTGGCCCAAGCTGGAAATATTGTTTGCCATGCAATATGATGACTTTTTATCACTTTTTTCGATATGCTGGTCTACGGGTGTTGATGGTGCGGTGGATGGGACACATCCCTTAGATGTGGGAGACCTGGGTTCAAGTCCCCCTACGTCGACCGCTGCGTCCTGAGCAGGACATTGAGCCCATGTTTGTCCAGAAAGTGTGTGGCTTCTGACATTAAAGCGTTTGTAAATCGCTTTGGATTATAAGTGTCAGCTACATGTAATGTAGCTATGACATTCTATCACTTTTTTGAGATGCTATTATATTACTTGTTCCCCACATGATATACTATGACTTTTCTCAGTTTTTAGACATGCTATACTAATAATGTTTTCGACTTGAAATCCTCTTGTGGCACACTGGCTTAGAGGTCACTGCTGCCAACAAGCAACCAGTAATTAATCACTGCAGATTCTGACCCAGATTTGACACCCAGTCCAAGTTGAAAACATTTTTTGACATGCTATACTATGACTTTTTAATGACTTTTTTCTGCATACACTATTTTCACCTTTTTTTACCACCTTTTTCGACATACTACATTGACTTTTAGTTACTTTTTTCGACATGCTACACTATACATTTATTTACAACTTTTTTTAAATGCCATACTAAGACTTTTTTCAACATGCTATGCTGTGAATATTTATCACTTTTTTCAACATGCTAGGCAATTAATTTTTGTACCACCTTTTTCGACTTGCTATAATACTTTTTTCGACATTCTATGCTTTTTTCATTGACATGCTATAATAAGACTTTTAATCACTATTTTGACATGCTATACTATAATTTTTGTCTACATGCTATACTATGACTTTTTTAATTGCTTTTTTCAACATCCTATACTATTAGTTTTTTACCACTTTTTTTGACATGCTATACATTTACTTTGTATCACTTTTTTGACACGCTATGACTTACTTCGACTTGTTATACTATAACTTTTTCAGCATATTTTTAGACATATTTTTACTATGACTTCATCACTTTTTTCAACATGCGTCATAGTATCAAGTCATAGTATGACTTTTTTTGACATGCTATACTATTATTTTTTAAATGGCTTTTTCTACATACTATGTTTTGACTTTTTTTAACCACTTTTTTCGACATGCTTTACTTTATCTATATTTATAACTTTTTTCAAAATGTTATACTATAATTTTTTTTTGACATACTATACCATGACCGTTCACCATTCACCACTTTTTGAGACATGCTATACTATGACTTTAATCAACATTCTATATCATGACTTTTATCACTGTTTTGACATGGCATACTATGACTTTTTATCACTTATTTTTTATACGCTACACTATGACTTTTTTTTTACATACTATACTATGACTTTTTATCACTTTTTTTCGACCTACTATACTATGACTTTATTCAACATTCTATGTCATGACTTTAATCACTTTGTCGACATGCTATACTATGACGTTTTATAACTTTTTTCATCATGCTATACTTGATTTATTTTTACTTGCTATACTATGACT
>NC_048408.1:14490675-14494675 GCF_013103735.1 Etheostoma cragini
TTTTTCGACATACTATACTATGACTTTTTACCACTTTTTTTGGACACGCCATACTATGACTTTATTTTGACATACTATGACTTTTTACCAATTGTTTCGACATAGTATACTATGATTTTTTACCACTTTTTTGACATACTATATTTGACTTTTTACCACTTTTTTCGAAAATACTACACTAAGACTTTTTTTGAGATACTATATCATGACTTTCCCAAATTTTGAAGACTTGCTATACTATGGCTTTAATCAACATTCTATATCATGACTTTTATCACTATTTTGACATGCTATACTATGACTTTTTATCACTTTTTTTTGACACGCTATACTATTACTTTTTTTTGACATACTATACTATGACCTTTTACCACTTTTTTTGACATACTATACTATGACTTTTTACCACTTTTTTCAACATACTATACTATGACTTTTTATCACTTTTTTTGACACGCTATACTATTACTTTTTTTTGACATACTATACTATGACCATTTACCACTTTTTTTGACATACTATACTATGACTTTTTACCACTTTTTTCAACATACTATACTATGACTTTTTACCACTTTTTTCGACATACTATACTATGACTTTTTATCACTTTTTTCGACATACTATACTATGACTTTTTTTTTACATACCATACTATGACTTTTTATCAATTTTTTCAACATACTAAACTATGACTTTTTACCACTTTTTTGATATACCATACTAAGACTTTTTTTCGACGTACTATATTATGACTTTTTAGCACTTTTTTTTCGACACAATACAATGACTTTCACCAATTTTTTTGACATGCTATACGACTTTATTCAACATTCTATGTCATGACTTTTGTCACTTTTTTTGACATGCTATTCTACGACGTTTTATCACTTTTTTCAATACGCTACACTTGACTTATTTCTACTTGCTATACTTTTTTTATTTATAAGTTTTTATCACTTTTTTTGACATGCTATACAATGACTTATTTTGACAATCTATAGTAGACTTTTGGAAATTTTCAACATTCTATACTTTAATTTTGTAATGGCTTTTTTCTACATGCTAAACTATGACTTTTGTGTCACTTTTTGTCACATACTATTGTCCTACTGATTTAAACAAGTTATAGCAATGCATTTCAAAAAAGTGATAAAAAGTCATAGTATATAGCATAACAACAAAAAGCCATAGCATGTTTAAAAAGGTTTTAGTACAGCATGTCAAAAAAGTGATGAAAATGTCACAATAAAATAAATCGAAAAAAACGTCATGAAAAGTGTCGGCCTTGACTGGGTATCAAACCTGGGTCAGAGTCTGGAATGGCATTCTCAAAACATTTACATAGTTTATAAATCAAGGGGATGCTGCTTAAGCTAAGAGACTGTAATAATCCTTAGTTATTCTGACTTTGTCATTTTTACTTCTTTTGCTTATGTGTCATTCTGGTGACCAGTTGTTCTGATTTCAGCATAAGGGCACTGATGATGCTGCACCCTTCTACTCCAAGCCCACGGTATTCCTCCTTAAGGGAAAGAAAATATTCAGAGAAAAGATGAGAAGACATGGAGCCCAGCAAGAAATAACAAATGATAGTGACCCCACATGACAAGGGTAATGTGCCCAGAAGCAAAATCAACGAACAGCGCTGTGCCTTCATGGTGACGTCTTACCATAAATAATTGAAAAGATCATTCGCAAGGAATAAAAGGGGCAGGAAGATGTATCAGGGTGAGCCTCTCACTCAGCCGGCAGCCATATTCATCACGGCTTCTATAATGTTCTTAATAAGCATCACCCAACATTTGTCTCAAAATAATCAATGTGAATAATCAATGATAATGCTTTAAGGGAAATTCTACTGTCAGATATGTTAGAACTGTTACTATCAATCTGTGATCCCACTGAATTTCAGGAGTTGTTGTGTGATAATATGATTCAAATTCTAACATTTTCTGGACCAAATATGTATACTTCTTATTACAGAGATGACAAACTTTTACAGAAGCCTTCTGGCAACACACAATGAGTGTGCATAAACATCTGTTTGATTAAGGTGATGGTTGCTTAACTATGCTGTAAAAGTATTTACACATTTTGTGAAAGGAAAAACACTGCCACTGACCATTCAAAAACATTTTCCTTTATGGTATTTGCCACATCACACTTGACTGGCAAGTGGTTTGCAGATTAACTGCAATGCCTCATACATTTTTTTGCAAGCATATTTTATACTGTACTGAATGTACCAATTTATGTCTGAAGCATAAGAACATTTAACACTGCTAGCATACACCAATGAACATATACCAGTTGATAATAATACTTGTAATAATAATAATAATAAAAATATAGACAAGATAGATGTGGTGGATAATTTTGATTATGTAAAAATGACATGTTTTGTCTGTTTTACTGTCTTTGCATGCGGATACATCCTTCTCTAAAACATAAGAAAAAATATAGGCTTTCATCAAAATGTTTTCTCAACTTGACGCTTGACCGGTTTCGGATTTGTTGCTGTCTTGGCCCATCCCAAGAGGTCTGATTAAATTATAGCCAGCAAACCTTGTTGAGGAGAAAACATAAAGCTGCAGTATATTGATGTCTCTCTTTTCTTCATTGTATCCTGCTGTAAATATGCTTTCCCACCTTTTGAGGAAGAAATTGAATTTACAATAATGTTATCAAATAAGTATTTTTTTCCTCTCAGCCTTGGCAGGAAACCTGTTTTTTCCCTCCAAAGATCCCATTTCAGCTCAAATACAGGATTTCTGGTGTAGAATTTGGCATTGGCCGAAAGGGATTCATTTCTTCTGTATATTGGTTCAGAATCATCTTGTAGCAGCAATAGAGTCAAGTAAACTGTAAAGAGAAAAAACATCTTGCGACTTTAATCAATATGTCTGTAGAAATTATGTAAAGGAATAGTTTGACATTGTGAGTTAGTTAAAGGTCCCATGTCATGAAAATTTCACTTTTTTAACATTAATATGAGTTCCCCTGCCTGCCTATGGCCCCCCGGTGGCTAGAAATGTTGATAGGTGTAAACCGAGCCCTGGGTATCCTTCTCTGCCCTAGAGAAAATGAGGCAGGGGCAAGATTCCAGATTGGCCCATCTGAGTTATCTCCTCTTTCTCTGCTTTGCCTACCCAGAGAATTTGGCCCACCCATGAGAAAGAGACATCATGGCTTTCAAATAAGCAAAATGGCAGTTGGTCAAGGCCACACCCCCAGCCTCCACCTTGCCTCTCCTCTCGCCTCCTCAAAAGCTACAGACTAAGAAATGGCACATACTGACGAAAGCTCATCGTTGGACTGGCTTTAGTGGCTGTAATTTGAATTTCGTGAAAGAGACCAGGGTGACTGAAACAACGATCAAGCAAGGGTGGTGAGTAGATCCAGGGTTAAACTACTGGGCTTGATTGTAGATGATGTCTGGCGGTGCGTACGGCAGGAGAGGTGATGGTGAGATGACGAGCAGGTGTGCGCAGTCAGCTGGCTGGAGAGGGCAGGAGCGGGAGAACGGGGGGGAAAAACAACAGACAGAAAGAGGCAGGGTTAACAGGGAAACTGACAGGACACGGTGGGGGAAAAAGAAACGAAAGAGAAAAGAGTAGAGACCTTGTTAAAACAAAATAAAGACAAGTTGCAAACTGAATTAAGGGTTTAGGTATTCGGTGAAAAAGTTTAATTGTTTTCTCGAAAGTAAAATCAAATTACAGGAACAGTCTATGGCTCCGACCTAGGACCAGGGACATGGTGACCCCAGCATATCTTCATAGCAGGGGAGAAATGCAGAGTCACAACATTTTTAGCTGTCTCCAACACTGGAGGACTCACTTTAGGATATATTTTAGGAGACACATATTTCAGAAGCACATTGGAGGATTTTCCTGCAATGTAAAATCACTTTAGAAATTGTTGTGGGGGGTGTGCGGTGAGGACCCAAACGCAGAGAGAAGGAGGCGGCAGGAGAAAGTCACAAGGGTTTTATTCG
>NC_048408.1:14494775-14533596 GCF_013103735.1 Etheostoma cragini
AGACAGGATCTACAACACCAGACTAATGGGAAAACCGGGACAAAAACACAGGGAAGGCCAAACAGGAAAAAATACCCCCAAAAAAACCCCAAACCATAACAGAAATGTTCCCATTACATATTCAACTCAACTAATTCTTTGCAAAGAAACAAGCATTTATTTAAAATGTATAATTTCTTCAATAGGTACTTAATCACAAATAAAATGATTACCCCTCCTGTTATCCTCAAATTTACTATCATCTTTCATCCTTCGGGCCAATTCGACCTCATGATTTAATACCTCCAGAAAATGTTGGTAATTAAAAAACATTTAACAAATTTTTATGTTCATAGCCTAAACTTGCAACTGAAAAATGTTGACAGCCTAAACTGGAAAGAAATTGTAGAGAATGGGTAATCTCTGCACCCACTTGTCCCATATATCCCATATTGCTGCCAATTTGTCACGCTCCAATCGGCCCTGCCTCGTTTCTGTCATCAAAGCAGATGACACAGGAGAAAACACTGAGTGTTTTCAGAGACAGTGGCTGGAAACATTGGCCTTCCAGTGTCAGCATTCCAAAGGCTTGCTTTTGCTTCACCTTTTGACTTGTATACTCCTGCCAAAGTGAGCAACCCAATGTAGCATGAAAGTCTGTCACATTTACACCTTTCCAATACACAAGACTTCCCTCTAAATTTGTCATCTTAAGAATATCTTTTTCAACTGATGGTGTTGTGAAAAGCTCAAATG
Organism: Etheostoma cragini; assembly: GCF_013103735.1. Classification (NCBI taxonomy): domain Eukaryota; kingdom Metazoa; phylum Chordata; class Actinopteri; order Perciformes; family Percidae; genus Etheostoma; species Etheostoma cragini. The sequence goes on from NC_048408.1 coordinate 14,495,511, forward strand.
CTAATTTTACAACTTGCATCATGGCTAGCAGCATATCTGGTGGGGCCTTTAATCACATTAGCAGCACTAAGTCTACCCTGCTGTTCAAGTGGGGAGATGGACCAAAATAAGTTTACATTTTTGGAAGGTAACATGTCTGCTGGTGGTTGAGAGACAATAGAAGGGTCAACCCTAAGTCTCATTTTCTTCAGATGAGGATGCCTCATAATCAGGGTCCGCCTCAATACTGTCCTCAGTCTCGGCCACATTCTCCTCTGTGTCTCTTTCAGCGTCAAAGAGCTGTGACAAAACTTTGCTGACAGAAAATCTTTTCTTGCAGGCCATTTTCAAATGAGAGTCAGTGTACAGAGAGAGGACAAGGAGAAATGGTTTAGAAGGCTGCGGTGCCTGCGTGTGAGCTTTTACATGTTTGCCCCTTCCTGTGTGTCATGTGATGCAAACCACCCCAGCAGGAACCATATTTTCCCTCCCTCAGAGTGCAGGAACAATATTTTCCCTTCCTCAGAGTGTGAGAACAATATTTTCCCTCTCTCACAGAGGGGGTGTTTGTGTGTGTTTGGGGGGGTGAGATGGGAATTGAAGTTGCAACAACAAGAAATTGCAACAACCTGCATGTGAAAGGGACGTCACTATCAGCCGAAACAGTTTCAGCAAATTGATATCAAGGAAAACCGATGCGTACAAAATGCATACAGGACATTGAAAATATATCGTGTTCATTTTTTACCCAATTGTTTACCCAGTAGTCCCAATTAAATTAGGAAGTTATTCAATATGAAGCAAAACAATTATGTCAAGCACTTTAAATATGTTAAACATTGAATGGGGTCAAAATGACCCAAGGATATCAGGAGGGTTAACACAGTGTAAATCCAAAACATAACTTGACACACATTAGTAGATACTGTACACAGTATACTTGCTTGCCAGTAGGACTCCTGTCCGGTTGATGAGGGCATGAAAATGGCTTCTTGTAAGCTATATGTCCTTTTTCAGTTATGCACCTCTTTGAAGCTCGCCAGGCTCGGAAGGCCAGGAGGTGGATCATAAAGCATGTAACAGAATAATTTGTCCAGCATGGCTGTCAGTTTTAAGAAGATCTAAGCCATTTCATCTACAAACAAAATACAACAAAGGTAACACAGAATGGGAAAAAGTGACATGCTTCTCATTCCAGCCTTTTATCAGATATTTCATTTGCCACCAAACATTAACGTCACTGCAGTTCTGCAATGGAGATGGAGATTCATGGAGGGTAATTAATTGAGAGTGTTTCAAGCTGTTTTTCTCCTGTCATACATGTACATTTGAGTTTATTCACTTATTTCTTTATGTTCCATAATAGAACAAATGGTCATCACTTTACCATATGCTATGAAAGGCTTTATCTACTAGTTTAGAATTTCAAAATTGACAATTATTAATTGTTTAAGGTTGCATGGGGCAGGGGGATGAATTGCAGGAAGTAAGCATCTAATATTTGCTGTCACATTTGAGTGAATGCAGACTTCAAATATGCTGTGAATCAATGATTACTCATTAACACCCATTTTTCTTTCAATGTCAGGCTCATTTATTGACTCCTAGATAACATAAATTGCCTCACACGTTCTACAATAATAATAATAATACATTTTATTTATAATGCCCTTTACATTTCAAAAAGAAATCTCAAAGTGCTACAATTAATAGGGAGTTAAAAACAGTTTCCAGATTACAATACAAGTGACAAGCAGTAATAAAACACCATAAAACTAAAATTAAAACAATGACTGTTTAAAAGGCCTTTACAAGAGCATGTTAATAGGCGTGCTGTTTCCAGTGGTTTTAAGGGTCAACATTTGTCATCATTTCTTAGAATGCCTCACGGCTTAAGGTTAATTACAGTGTTGCTGATTATTCGTAAGGTACAAGCAGATACCACAAGCACCTTAACTGAGCATTGCATCACAATTAGCTTTTCCTCTTCTTTGTTGATTCTCCCAATCATTACTCATTTTACAAGAAGTATTCCGTTATCAAGCCCCAGAAACTTTTGAAGATAGAGTAAATGTCACTTTAGACATATATACTGACTGAGTAGGGATGTCAATGATTCATTAATTATCAGTACACCACCGTTAATAATTTAATCTAAAAAATATTTAACTTTCTACTGCAAACCCGGATAAGTATAATCTACTAAAAACAAGGTAACTCAAAGCATTAGGTGAATAAGTGAAGTGGACTACGTTCAATGAACATTTAAGTACTAATGAACTAGAATGGAATTATGAACTAGAATGTTATTAGTACATTCTACACTAGAATGTACTAATAACTAAGTTACAGTAACTGAAGATAATTAGCTTACAATCATTCCCCACTCATTTATTTAACTCAGCTTGTTGAGTAAGCCTTACACCCTTACCAATTCAACTAAATTGTATATTGTACCTGACCCAACTTAACTTTTTAGTTCTTGAAACTCAAATTATGTCTATCAATGAAGCCTAGTAAAATACATACATACAACTGCAACATCACACTGATCCAATTTTTTTTTTTTAATTGAACATGTCTTTTTTCAGCAACAAAAGAAACAAAGCCGTGGCCTGAAAGTCTTCTAGTGTGTAGTTTCCTCAGTAATGGCATGAAAAAAATAAAATAAAAATCCCTTCCTCTTTACCTCCAACCATTACGATATTGTACTGTAACCTCTTCAAATTTGGTTGGCTAAATAAAACTCAGCCCTGCTGAACACTGGCATCTTAACATTTATAAATAACAAATGTGTCCATGGAAAAACAAAAAAGTGTATGAGAATGAAAAGAGTAAACAAGAGTGTGAAAAAATGAACCAAGCAGATACCTGTATGGAGAGCCCATACTCCCCCCTCCTCTCTTACTCCTCCATCTTGGCAATTGTGAAGTCAATCATTTACAAAAAATGTTTCTCTGGATAAAATAAAAAAAGCATCTGTGAGAAAGAATAAGGGTGAAAAATAAAACTGACAGATGGCCATCTAGAGCCCATACTTTCTGCTACACTTTCTCCTCTTCTCGTGAACCACATGCTTTCTTTATCCTCCATGTAACATTTGTTTTAGTCTGTCCTTCTCTCCTTACCCTCTCTCTCTTTACTTTACTGTTACTGCAAATTGATAAAAAATAAAAATAAAAATAAAAACTCACATTTAACGATTGGGAGGAGAAGATGCTGGATCTTACATTGCAAGCTGATTCTTGAGTGTTTGAAGTTTAGGTTTAAGATCTGTTTTACCTAAGTTCAGAAGCACCTGTTGAAAAAAAAAAAAAAACTGTAAAAAAAAAAAAACATACGGAGGAAAACTCGGGTGAAAAAGCTGCAAGACATTTTGACATTGACCTCAGGAGGATCCGATACTGGAAGAAATAGAAGGATGAGCAGACAGGAGCAGAGACCAGCTAGCTAGCTGGAGGTGGGAGGAAAAGAGTTGGCCTGGAGCTAGACACGTAGCTAGCTAGCTGTCGTCTGTAACATTAATCAGATACTGGTGTACTGTTTGCTCTTATTATAATCTACCAGCAATACTGTAGTACCTGTATTTGAAATAAATACCTGGTTAATTTACTGGGTTCAAACTGACAAAATTGGGGGTGTTTACTGGCATTTTAATTAGCAATAATTAGCAGAGCTGCCAACTTTTCCAAAAACCTTGGAGTGAGATTTGGTGGGGCCAACCCATATTTTGCCACATACAAAGCACTTTCTTTGGTTCTTTCAGCATTATTATCCTTCAGGGTTTACATTTGGATCTTTTATGTGTGGGGGTATGCCCCCCCCCCAGGAACTTTTTTGAAAAATAAACCATTAAATGGCACTTTCTGGAGAGTTTTGTGCAAAAATAAATGGATAAATCAAGTCTTACATGATATGTGCAAAACTGTAGAGTCAACAGCCGATGAGAAATCGGGGGTGTGGCGTGTGAAACCAGTCAAATGCGTGTGTCTCACGGCCAATGCGTGAGAGTTGGCAGCTCTGATAATTAGCCTGTGTCTATGTTATCTCCGTACATATCCCTACACTCTGTCTGTGCAAGACTGGGAATGATTGAGATGTTGCTCACATCACATTTACGTCTTCAAGCTAAGTTGGAGGCTGCGCAGTAACGCTCAGCCATCACCGGAAAAGTGCTTCTAATATCCTTCACTGGGATCTTCACGGGATCTGTTGGTCCATTTCCTTAACTCGCTATGGTCTATCTGCCCACAAGCTGCATTGTTTGTCACCAGCAAGTAATCCAATGAAATGAATGACATTGAGACTCCTTTTAAGTAACGAAATTACAAGTAACAAGTTACCATCCTGCTCGGCCGCCCTTTCCCCATCAAGTCCCCCCTCACACCAGCAAGGCAAGCAGGCTAACGTTACTGTCTGTGTGCACATTGTCTGGACTGAAAATAATATTGGCAGTACCTGCCAGCACCTGTCACAACCTCCACTAGAACTGTCATCAATAGATGCAAGCCAGCCTAAACGCCATACATTTCCAGCCACAAACATATGTGGGAATGATAGGAGTTTTTCTGACAGGTGGTACTCAAAATTCCCGTGGCTGGAATTTAGCAACTGTTTAAGTCTTGTTGTCATTTCCCTGAAGCAGCTCATGAGGAGATTCATTAATACAGGCTTCAAAGACTGGAAGCCAGCAGGGCACATGCCGCAGCACAAGGGAAAATGGATGGTTTCAAGCAAAGTCACCAGCCAGAACGGGGAAATATTATTAACCAGCTGAACAACAATGCCAGCAACAAGTCCTTCATTAAAGACATGGACAGCACATCATGATGGTAATAGATCTTGTCCACAACATTTCTTATAGAAAACAAAAAATGTTAACTTGATCCCGCCTGGTGCCGTCTTTACCTGTCTTTGGGTGCCGTCCCTGGGCTTCTACTTTTCAAAGTAAAAGCTCTCATCTAGAATAAAATCTCTCAATAAGTAAATGCAGATTATCATGCTAATTAATAAAATACTATATATGTCTTCTTTTTTTAATTAAACAGTATCAACAAGCAAATTAAATGAATGAAATACTTTCAAAATATCTGTCTACAAGATAAATGCAGACTAGTATGCTGATGAATAAAATACTTAAAAAAAATAAAAATACTTGAAAAAATGTTTTTGTTTTTAAAAATAAATGGAGACTAAATTTTAAATGAGGTTTGACCAAATGTATGTTATCAGGGACACAACAATAACATCCAGAAATCAGCAAACTAAAGTTGCTAATATTTGTTAACAAATGATAACCAACGCTGACGCAGTTTTAAATGAGGTTTCATCCAATGTACGTTAACATCACGGACACAACAATAACATCCAGAAATCACAAACTTACCCGTGACTCCATCTGGAAAACAACTTGCAATTTCGTATTTTGTTTTCAAACCTCTGAACTTAATGCCTCAGCAAGAGACGGGATTGCATGACACGGGAAGCGCCAGTCTGCAGCCATACAGTCTTTGTGTTAACAGGTAAAACTTGATGATATTGAGTTGTTTGTGCTCAAATGCGTAATTAAAATTAAAAAGGCCATTAATAGTACAGTTTACTTACTGAGAAATGACACATGTTTAAGTAATACAAACTCAGTTTGTTTGAGTAGAAACTACTGATTGGACTTAAAAACACAATTACAACAAGGGACATGAAAGAGCCTAGTTTAATCAGAATTAACAAGTAATGTCAATAAATTAGACACATTTAAGTAACACAAACTCAATCTTTGAGTGGAATATAAAAATCAGGGTTTACAGTGAATAAATATGTAAACCTACCATGTAGAAGACAGAATAAAATGTTGGGTAAACTGTCAGAAAATAAACAGTCATTATGACTGCATCAATACAGGTTCGTGTTAATGCTTAGATTGCTGGACTCAATGCAGAAACGGCAAAGGTAATGGTGAGCTTGATGATTTAATGAAAACAAAAATGATACAACAAAAGATGTCAAGGGGCTGTAGCACAAAAGTAGAATGAAGAAATCTAGAGTAACTGGAATATCCTGGCTTAATCCCTTATCCAGGTTTTGTGCAATAGTCCCCCGAGGTAGTAGGCAAATGAACACTTACAAACAAAATCAATCTAAAACAGGTATACAGGCGGAAAACCAGACTACACAGAACATGAGACAAATAAATCCACGGACGAAAAGACAGCGCATAACACACCTGCAAACCGACACAGAAAAAATGTTCCACAACAGACATAGCCAGCACAGAGACTAAATACACAAGGTAACAAGCAAAACAAGCAAACAAAGGACAGGTGACACTAGAGTTGGGGAACAGGTGAAACACATTAGACAATCACCAGGGCAGGGGAGTTAACAGACAGGAAGTAAAACAAGACAGAAAACCAGACTACCAAAATAAAATAGGAAATAGTAACATACCATAAGAGTTACCTCCATTTTTACTGTGATGGAGCTACATGTGTGTGCTGACCACCTGTAAGTGGCTGCACACAAGGAATAAACAGCACCCCTTTCCAACTTGTTCCCACAAAACGTGACATTTTAATACATTAAGTAATCATTGTGGCATATTACCTTTTAGGCAGGTGGTACTGATTTTAAGGCTGTTTGAAGATATCCCAAGAAATGACATGACAATGAGCAAAAACATGTGGACTATTTATATTCAGTTAAAAGGTTCAGTGTGTAACTTTTGTAGTTCATGTCAAAATCTGTATTCCCCTTCACAAATTTGTTCTTCTTTATGAATATTGACCACCACCATCAATTTCAATAATTCCTATTAGCTTGACATTTTACATTTGAGCATGCATGAACTAGGGTACACTCTCCAAAGTCATGTGCCATCTTGAAATAAGTTAGACGGTAAGGGACATAAAGGATATACTATTTAATCCCAACCGGTCGTCAGACACCGCCTACCAAGAGCCTAGGTCGGACCGAGGTTTCTGCCTAAAAGGAAGATTTTCCTCGCTACTGTCAAACTGTTGCTTGCTCTGTAGGAAACTACTGGAACTGTTGGGTCCTTGTGGATTCTGGAGTGTGGTCAAGACCTGCTCTATCTGTAAAGTGTCTTGAGATAACTCTTGTTGTGATTTGATACTATAAATAAAATTGAATTGAATTGAAAAATTATTTTGCCTTTTGCGTTTTGGTTGTCACCTGATGAACTCACAGTTAATGCTAATGTTGCCAATGGGTCTCGCCGCTTCCCGGCCATGGCAACATTGAAGAAGACAACATGGACCACACGTTATCTGAATATATTCTACAGCAGAGTGGGATGATCTGCTTGTAGACCACCGGCGCTTGGGGGGCGGGGGAGAGAAGAATGTTCGACCGGAGCAGGCGGCGGCCGGAGCGGCTGATCAGACCAGCCAGAGCAGCCTCAAAACACTACCAGCCCATTGGGAAAAAACCTGACTCTCTCGACTGCCATTCTGCCTCGTGCATGTATTCAAAATACAAGTTTCAGGAACAAGAGTCTTCTTGTTCACCCAGAAAAAAAGAAAGACTGGCTTTTTGAAGCATGAAGGTTACCGTAGCTGTGTTATGTACTTTGAAATGCGTGGTGCTAGAGAGTTGATTGCAATATACATACATACATACACATTCAACCTTTAAAAAGCTAATTGTTTTGTTTTTTTTCCACTTATTTTTTTATTTAGTAAACAGTGTTTTCTTGCAGCAGGTAAAAAAAACTTTGGATGCGTAATTAAATAAAAAGTAAAAAATTACAGCTAAAATAATACGTCTCACTCATGCAGCATATTTTCCTTGGGTGGCGTGAACAATGCTTTTTCTTAACAAAATCTCTGAAGTCATTCACTTGCAATATATTAGCAAAACTTTTTGCAATTGTGCGCGGAGAATTGTGCAACTGTATCTCTGTGCATTACAAGATTTGTAAATGTGTAAAAAACTTCAACTCTAATTCTCTGTATTCAGATTTGCAAGTATAGTCAGATTTGTAAATGTGTACATATGTAAAAGATTACATAGATCACAACACTGCAAATGTGTACATTCATTTGTAAATGTGTAGACAAAACTTGAAATGCTGTATAGATTTTACAGTATTAGATATTGTATAAGTAAATAAAGTAGTGGTGTGTGGAGATTTGCCTGTTCCGCTCTGCTTGCACTGTGCTTCAGTAGCAACACAGCCTACTCCACCAGTGGGAGGTAGCACCCAGTGGACCAGGAAAGACTGGCCTGTAAACAAGCAAACAAGTGAGCTGCAGTCTTTCTTATTAAAAAGCACTATATTGTGTGATGGGAAAATTAAATAGACAAGGATTGTTTATCTGTTTTATTCAGTTGTTACTCATTCAAGGGTAAATCTTTCTTTTTCTCCCTCGCTGAACAGAAACTTCCACCACAATTGTTAAAATGTCAACACCAATTTCAGTAGTCGTGCTTTATGATGTTATGAAAAAATGTTTTGTCTTAAGTTATTTAGAATCTCAATAGTATATATAATAGGCTATATGCTGCTAGACACAACACAAAAAAAAACACCCGTCACATGAACAACATATCCTACAGCTGTATTATTGACAATATACAGTTACATAAAACCTAGCTGGTGTACAATGTGGTGTGTATCTACAGTATGTATTGTATGCATTTACAGTTTTGACTACATATTTACAGATTTATGTACAAATTTGCAGATTTATTTAAGCATTTACATTTTTGTCTACACATTTAAAAATCTCAGTACAATTGTAAATCTGAATACACATTTGGAGATTTTTTTGAACACATCAACAGATCTGTTCAGATTCTTGACAAACATTTGCATATTCCTATGGTCATTCACAAATCTCAGTACGCATTTAGAGATTAATTTACATATCTGTTGATGCACAAAAGAATTGAGATACAGTTGCACAACTCTCCACACACATGCAAATAGTTTTGCTATAATATTGACCCCATACTTACAGTATTGTAATGCCTCACACACAGGCCAGAATTCAATTAGCTTCTTTATTAACCAAAGTACAAGCTTCAGACATTAGACCACAGTGCCCCGTGTCTTGGCCGGAACTCCAAGAGGCCAAACTTCCTCATCCCTTTGACAATATCCCCATGGGGGGTCCGCCCCCTCTAGCCAGGCTGCCAACCTTGCCCCAGCGTTCTGCAGCTCCACACGCGGTGATGATGGCAGGTTGCTGGACCAGGGTCCTCTTGGAGCGCTCCACTAAGTCATCACTCTGCCGATGTAGGAGGGTGGTGCGAGTTTTGTTTATGCCAAGTCTATAAAACAGGTCGGTGAATATCGGTGACTCGTTTTCCCCTGGTTGCTGTATATAGTCTGGCGTCCCAAACCGGCAGACCATGCCCTCAAGTAGGGCTTCCACCACTGTCTCTGTCTCCTGGTCTGGGAGGGCATAAGCCTCTGGCCATTTGGTGAAGTAGTCCATGACTGACAATAAATAATTATTATCCGCTGTCAGTGACAGGGAATGGGCAGACAATGTCCACCCCGACTCTTTCCAAGGTTGCGCCCTCTGGGAACTGTTGGAGCTGGGCATGTTAAACTGTTAAAGGGGGCCTTTCTTTGCCGTGCAGCTGTCGCACCGCCTGTAGAAATCCTTTACGTCCCTCTTTAACTGCCCCCAGTAGAAGTTCTGTTTGAGGGGGTGGAGAGTTTTAGTTACTCCGAGGTGACAGGCCCCCGTGGCCCTATGCACTGCCTTTAGCACGGCCGGCTTATCTGCTCTAGGGACCACCAACTGCCATCTCAGCTCTCCTGTCCCTGGATCTTTCCAGGCCCTCTGTAGCACCCCATCGCCACGCGAGTGGGAGGCGATGTGGGCGTGACTTGATAGGCGGGCTGTCCCCTATATCGTGCTGTAGTAGTTGTGTCCACCCTACGTCACCTTCTAAAATGTCCTTGAAATGTAGCAACAGTTGCCACAAATCTTCAGCCTGTGTGGGTTGCAGATGAGCACAGTTCTGCTGCCATATGCCCCACCCTGCCAACACGATCCTTCCGTCTTTCGTCTGGGGAAGCTGGGCAGCTAATGGGTCCAGAGAGAGGGGTCTAGGTAGCACGTTGCGGCTGCTGTGCAGGTGGAGTAGCCAGGTCAGGTGAGGGGGGTATGGGGCAACGGGGTCTTCAAAAAGTCCTGTCCGAGAATGGCCTGGACTGATGCCACCCAGACCAGGTGGCAAACTACTTTACCTCCCACCACAGATGTCAGTGTCCCTTTGTCTTTCATGGGTGGTAATTCCCCAGTCACCGTCAACAGGTGGACTGCTGCCAGCTTCAGGACGGTTTGAATGAGGAGTAGATTAAGTTGCACTAATGTCTGCTGGTGTTGACCAGTGCTACCCAGACCACTCCCTTATGTAATAAATTAACTTTGTCCTGCTGAGAAATGTAATCCCCAGCATTTTATTGGTATGTGACTGATTTAAATACATAATGTAGTATTAAGATTCCTGCTCTATGATTATTTTGGAGCTTACAAATGACCAATTACCTGAGTGTGAATCCAAATGGGCATGACATAGGCCTTCTGTATGAGTCTGACTAAAATGTTTTAGTCAGTACTGCATGCAGAAAGAAGGCAATGCAGAAACTCATTTTGTGAGGGAGAGAAAGAAAAGTTGCATGACAATCATCATTGATCATTTTGGGTCATCAGGTTACGTATTTATTTATATCAGTGTTTTCTAAAATAGTCTGTCTTGCTTAGGGAGCTGGCTGAAGCTCGGGAGAGTCCAACCTATGACTCAACAGCCTCCAGAGTCATATGGGTCACCGTGGCAGAAAATATGCAGGCTATGACACAATCTGTTTATGTCATAATTAGTGGCAACTATGACATCAGAAGGTCAATGGTTGACTGAACAAAGGAGGGGCCCCTACAAAGACTGAGTGTCCACATACAGCATTTTACTCCATCATCCTCGGAGATCACATCTTCTTCTGAGCTAGCATTGCTCATAATAACTTACCATATACTCATTTAATTATTCATTGTCTGCTAGCATCTCCTGTATTATTTAAGATTTGCCTAGGTAGCCAATTGTGCAACAGATAAGCTAGTCATAATGCCAGTGTTAACATTGTGAGTGCTAGTTCCACACTTTTAATAAGTGGCTGCTGTTGCCACAAGGGTGTGAAGAAAAAAAGAAAATACATAAAAAATCCCTCATGTGTAAACATCAAAACTGTTTGTTGGCAGAAAGTAAAGTATTTTTTCAGGGCATACAATACATCCATGTGTGCAATACATAACATATTAGATACATACAATAACATTTGTAGAAAACAAAATTGAAAGATGAAGCTTTTTTCCTGCTTTGTGGCAATTTAGTAGCAAAGTGGGACGAGGTATTTCCGGATATCCAGGAGTAAACATCGAAAGTAATTCTCTGCACTGAACATGCTATATTACAAGCCCCTGGATCACCTCTGAGGCATGGACTTGCATTATGTTCTACCATTCAAATCATCCCAAAAATGAGAAACTGTGTTGGAAAGAAATCGTGTTAATTTATTAAAAAGTCAACAGTAATGGACTGTACACAAAAACCTTAGGGCAGATGTCAATGACTACAACTCCTGATGAATATTAAACAAATGTATTATATATTAATATTACAAAAACATCCCTTGACTGAATGTGGGATAAACTTAAGGTATAATTTGTCTGAAAATGTACTTAGAAATGTGTCAATTCACTCTGGAAAATATTTATCAAAGAAAAAAAAAGTGTTTCATGGTAAGTTTGTTTCAATCACCATCGTTGATGGGTGTGGTCACAATGTACTGACAAAGTTATATCAAAGTATTGAATAAGGCATGATTATCAATGTATAGAATAGAAAAATTAGTGGGAGGGGACCGTTGCTTATAGAATAGGTGCCTGCCAGAATTAACTGAATTATTAAATTTGTTTTTCCATTGTTCTGCTAGAAATCAAAAGCACGCATGCATTCATGCAAAACAAATTGGCCTTGGTATTTCAAATTTTCTGCTTTTGCATTGGCCATGAATTTTAATTTCAGGTTAACACATCCACCCTTATATACATAACGTAACATTTTATATATCTCAAAAGTAGCAGAAAAAAACGGTCACATAATTTAAAACACATTTTGAATACTGCAGTGATTTCTATATTAAATGACAAATGGCTGTTTTCACTGTCCATAAATTTAGTAAACTTGTGGATGTGGTGATGCTGAGACTATTTCATTACTAATTTTGTGTAGATTTATTTAGTTTTTTTTTTTATAGATGTTCATTGCAGACAGAAGATGTCTGCAGACTGCTATACCAATCTACTTGAATAAAACAAAGCAACCAACCGTTTTCTCCAGGTGGGATACCATGATTCAAGATATAACTCAGTGTACAGTAAAGACAAGAAATACACTGTGATTTAAAATTTAGGAAGCTGCAGAGAGCATGAAAAAAATCATCATTATCATCTCAGTTCTGTCAATCACACATGTAATCATGAATAGACCAGACCTCTTTAGCAAGGTGCTCACTGGCTTGCAGATCATTTAAGGCTCAAACATATTTGATGTAGACCAGGACAACAGGTAGAGGCTTAAAGCTCATAAAAGGTGGAGAGACAGTCAATCACATCTGGTGCTGTGGGAGATGAAAGTCACTCAGAGATGGAGTATCAAGATGTCTGTTTCAGTTGGCAACATCTGGTATCACCTCCCACAGCATCATAAGTATGCATGTCATTGCTTGACTTACATAAGGCTTTCTGACTCTGCTTTGGCTAAATGCCATGCATTGTGGAACAAAAACAGATACAGCATGGCTTTGTAAACAGTGAAGCATACATTTAAAGTGCAGATCCTTAAATTCAATGACCTGCTGGAACACTCTGTACCCATTTGTTGAAAGAGAAAGGACTAAATACATTAAGTAGTGTGTACAGTAAACAGTATTAAGGATAACGATGCAAGTTATGAGAACTTGAAGAATGATGACGCACATACGTTTTGTATTCCTGTCTACTAATCACAGTTGTTATACATGCTGTGTGATCATTTTAGTTGATGTCTGCTGATTCATAATTTATAATTTTTGTTACACATTCACTCCCCATATGTGGAATCATCTCTACATATGTGTCAGCTCTGCACGAGCTGTAGAAGAAGCTGAAGTCAATTCTCAAAGTGTGGAGATCCTTGTTTAAACGAGGGAGAAACATTTTAGAGATGACATTAGAAACTCTGAACTGATTGCTACAGCTGAATCAAATCGAGCAAGGACTGAACCTTTCCTTTGAATAGGGCCTATTAAGCACAGACGGCATCCTCGGATTGTCAAAGTAGCTGGAGATCAACAAAATGTGTCTCTGCCAAATTTTATGTTTGCACAGATTTAATCATTATAAAGCTGACTTCAATTACAAGCATTCAACAAATGACTGAAGTAGGGAAATAGCATGTTATTGTGTTGCTAAATGAGTTGAAGCAAAACTGCACTTATTTTTGAGGCACAGATGTATGCATAATGGTATCACTGACTGGGATGCACTGATCCATATCAGCACAGATACTCACCTTATTAAGTGGATTGAGCGGTCACGATTTGACCAATCCACCTTAAATGCAGATTATTTGTCATTGTTATTATAGACGTTTCGTTATCAGATACATTTATTTAGTCTAGGTAGGCCACAAACTTAATTGATTGATAATTGCAGTGATTTATACATACATAATATATACTGTATACAGAGAGAAGAGAGCACCGGTATTGGAACTCTGTACTAGCAGATACCCAGAGATATAAGATCAATATCTGGAGAGAAAACATTGCATCCCTTTTTGACCTCTATAGGATTCTTTGTTTTGTTTTGTACTTGTTTGCAATAAAAAAGAATTGTTACTACTTTTGCCAGATGTGCAAAGTGTCCAGTGACTTAAATGAGGTATGATTGGTCCAGTTAAAATCTTTTCTCAGTTTGTTTGATCTTGTTTTAGGACCGTAATGGCTTCCCTTACCAACACGTCTGATAAAGAAGGATTTTCCTTTACAGCTATTTCTGGCAATCTTTTTTGGTGGATATGTTGATTCTAGAGATCTTCCAATACAATTTTTTTACTTAACAAAACCAATACCTGAACTTGCGGCCAATACCAAGAACGATCCAATGCCAGTGTGAGATATATATATATATATATATATATATATATAATATTTATGCTGTTTCCTATCAGAGGTATCATGTGAGTAATGTTTACAAACAGAAGCTAGTTTAAAGCAAAAAAATGCATTGTTCTAGAGCCTACCTACACTAGCAAGTTGTTCCTCAAATCCTTTTCTCCACACACGTACACGCAAGCACGTACACACACACGTACACACACACACGTACACACACGCACGCATGCACGCACGCACGCAGGCTTATTGAGAGCCAGCATGACAGCTTGGTCCTGTGATGCAGAAAGTGATAAGCTCATCTCCAAGTCTCTCTGGTACTGGGAAAAGAGAGAAAATCTGAAAGAGAGAGCGAATGAAAGAAGGAAATGAGACCAGTGGAGCCAGCAAAAATGACTGTGACGGAGGTAAGACAGAATAAATAAATAAAGAAATGGAGAATACGGCAATGAGAGCGCATTACATTTGGGCTTGCAAACCTGAACCCAATCGAGAGAACAATGTAGATGAGTAAATGATCCTCATTTGGACTCCAGCGTGTAATCACAGAGTAGCCATTTGCCGTGAAATACAATTCCAAGTCTGCCATTTAGAATAAGAAAACAGAAACATTTGCCGCATAATGAAAGACCCGTAATCCAGGACCTAACTGCCAACGTGTCAGCAGAAATATATGTGTAATCATAAATAATCTTTAGCTAATGCTTCACCAAACAGATTCAGCCCCCCCATTCCCCCATCCACACCGCATAGCTCTTCACCACCGACCAATTTTCTAGACCATCGATTGGTGGTCAATTTAAGCCACGGAGAGAGAGGCAACTCTTCTTCCTTATGGATTTTCATGTCACAACGATGACTGACTGCAAATAACCACTCGCCAATCATGTCCCACTTTCCGAGTGACCTTTCCCAAACATTCACACTTAGCACTCTAATGCCATAATGTCTTTTATGGAAGATACACAGACAGGCATTATTTGGCAATCAATTTAAACTATGTTTTGGGTTAAAAGTGTGAGTTGTGATGGTGATTGTATTTGTTTAACATTGCATTTGACTATCAGTCAGCAGCTCAGCACCTGGACGGCTGTGTGTGGGTGTATGTGTGTTCATGCGTGTAGTGTTCCTGGACTACAGTTTCTTTTCAGTACCAGAGCTTTTGTCCTCTTGCCATTAAAAATATGGCTTCAAACACTACCCCTGGGACCAGATTCATAAACACTGCATACACTTAAAAGTACAGATGATTTAAAGACCTATATCCGCAGGTGATATGACCAATATAAATAAAAATAAGAAAAGAGAAAGTTTTTCAGGCAATCACTCTCATTTCATGATTTTACTGTCTGCGGAGTGAATTGTAAAATGTCCATTCAAGAAACCTTTAAAGCCGAAACTCACTTTTTCATTTGTGTGATTTTGTCGTTCTTTTATTGGATGCACAATTGTATTTTCCTAAGTCATTGTTCCTTTCATGTTAGTCTGTATTGTGAAATTCTGTTTTGGTAATGACAAAATTGGAAAAATTGCAGACACTTCATGTGTTTCGGTGAAACTTGGCATCTTTTTGTTGTTCTAATTTACAAGTCTAACAAGTGTTGGAGCAGGCAGAATATTGATGAGGCCTGGACACAGCAGGATTTAAAACTACACTCAAATGTTCTGTGTAGAGTTTAGCTTTTGACACGCCAATAGCATGCAATCTTGACAGTGTTGACCTTTTAGGGGAAGGAGAGTCCAAACTTAAGGAAAACATCATAGCTCAAAACTCTGTCAAAACAATTCCACAAAAGATCAGTGGATTTCAGACAGATATGAGACAGTTGACAATAGAAATACGTCTTTTGAATGAGATATCGTTCCGTTTGGTGACCGAGGTAAGCCAAGAAGCTCCGAGGGCTTTGTAATCCCTTTCCAATATTTTTTTTTTTCTAAATATAGCATCGATTTGCAAGTTCAAACTTTTTTTTTCAATAGCAACTTCAAAGGAATTTCACACGTGGGCCAACGTCATTCTAAAACATATCCTGCAAGCTTATTCCAGTTATGTTTCATGTTTCTAGCTCATTCCAGCTAACAGGAATAATTTTTTGTCCTCAAATTTAAATTTTTTATATTCAGAAAAAATATCAATGTAAACATAACATTCACAAACAGTTACAAACAAAAAACTGGGACAAAGGAACGTCCCAGGGCCGCAAAATCACACAGAGGAAGTCTCCAAAGTCTTCTCGGGCCTCCACCCACACAAGCCGTTGAAAGTTCCATGTATCTGGGTTATAACGGGTTGCAATCATCCTCTTAGCAGATGCAATATTGTTTCAGAACTGACCAACAGGAGAGCACTCCCACAACATATGAAGAAATGTACCTTGGGCTTTAATTGGGAAGAAAGTGCATAAAGGGCTGTTGCCAAAAAGTTGCATAAAATTCAGGGGGAATCCCATCAAAGCATGGCTATTTTCCTTTTTACATATTCTGTACTGCCAGCCTTAATTCTTCAATAAAAATTAATTTGTCCAAGCTATCTGATTCCTCTGCTTATAACTGAGGCAAGTCAAGCTGATTTAACCAGCTGTCACAGTAAGATTTGCAGTGGCTCTTTTAAAAACAGCGGCTTACACCCAAGCTTATAGCACAGCGGTAGTGGAACCCCCTCAGGGTATCCGGGCACACTCTAAGGGAGCGCTATCAGCGTCCACGGCCCTTTTTACAGGCATGCCAGTGGCTGACATCTGCGGAGTGACCTCCTGGGCATCCCCGTGCACGTTCATACGCTTTTATCCGTGCGATATGTCAGAGTCCTCCATGACTCAGTCGGCCCCATCCACAATTGATGGCAAATGAGGCGCTGTTGATGTGTTTTGTTGCTGTCCCCATCCCTCTCTCCTGAGTGGCTGTGAGAAATGCAAGTGTGCTGCAGTTATTAATCATGATCATTGTAAAGCACTTTTCACAATCATGACAATAGACCTTACAATCAATATTAGGCCAATGCATAACCATTGTTTTTTATCTACATAATATATTATTTGATTCATTAAACTTGTTCAGTGGACTAGTCTATGTTCGGCTCGGGGACCTTGTTTTGCAGGTGGCGTTGTCTACATCAACTTCGCCCTTGACCCAATAGCGACAGCTCTTACAGGGCAAAGTTAGAACAATAGTTATGTATTGTAACTCCAGATTCTATGAGTATAGGCGTAGCCCTTTAAAATTCAGGCCTCCTGCTTTACCAACGTTCGCTGAAGAAAAATGCTGAGGTTGGGACTAGATCTATGGTCATGCAACTGTGATATACAGTAACTGTGGATGTAATAAAGGCCCGTGCAGGGCACAAGCGCGCATAAGAAATCTTCACAAATGCGCATGTGTGAAGGGATTAACCCAATAGCGACAGCTCTTAGAGGGCTACGTCTCTACTCATATCTGTAGTTACAATACATAATAACTATTGTTTTACAGTTTTTTATCAAATCTGCACAAGACTCACATCGGGCAGAGACAGAATGTACGGTTTATGAAAAAAAGGGAAACAGAGACAAAATTGTCCTGGTACTCTTCTTCCTCTCCCTCATGCAGGATTTTTTCTCACTTTCTTTGTATTAATCTTTACTGTATTGTTCCTTTTCCACACAAAATTGGTCAAATAGGTCCTCTTTTACTGTATGTACTACTGTAACATGTCAGAATCAGCTTTGGCCAGCTTTGCGTAAACAAACATGGAATGTGACTTTGGTTATTGTAATCCTTGTTGTCAAAGTGCAACACTCACTTACTTTAATATGTAAAGAATACTGTTAAAAAAAAAGATGGTCATGCGATTGAAAGAATGTTAACACCTGAGTGTGTTTCCCACGTAGCTGGGAATCAGCTGTGACTGATCTATTTGCACAACTTCAATCAGCTGTTTTCTCTCATTTATAGTAACAATGGAATACATGTAAAAATTAATTTGTGTTTCAATTTACAACATCAACAGCTGTTCAATTTGACTTTAGCCTAAGATAGGTTTAGAACATGATGTTCTTTGTTCTGACATACAGTGTGAAAGCATTTGCTAATTTGTCAGTAAAATCCATTGTTTTGGTCTTGGTTGAGCTTGTTTGTAAAATATGTTCAAGCATTTGAGATTTTGTGTTAACTGTATGCATTTTGTGTCAAAGCAACAAGATATGTGTTTAATGTATAGCCTACACAGACAGATGTTGTGCTAACTGTGTTAAGAGTTTAGGAAAGTTATTAAAATTATTGATAAAACTGTCATAGCAATCGTAAAAAAACTGATAAACAGAACTTGTTCCAAGCCTATTTTACTGACATCTTAAATTGAAAACAATCACAGACACAGATTTGTTCACTCAGACACACCTTTAAGCCCACATACGTCCTATAACACCATTTGTATTTTTTCTGTTCTTCCACAAGGCTGGCTCAACCTGTCATTTGTTTAGTCTTTTTCTCTCTCAGCTTACTCTCGTCTCTCAAATAACTCAATTTCCTTCCTCTATTTCCCCTCTCACAATCTTTCTCTCACCTCCCCAAAACATTTGGCTCTAAAAAGTAAAAAATTATAGATTAGAGACTTTTCCCCAAAGACTTTTAATACAGTTTTGACTGCTATGTGAACACCATATTCACTTTGTATTTTGTCTATAGTATTCTAGTTGATCACACAGTGAAATCGACACATTTTCACTTAGTATTACAAATTCTACATTTAGTTTGACCACAACAAACTCTTCAGAATCAGAATGCAGATGATTTAGGAGGGCTGGTCACACTCTGATTTCATTAAATACGCTTCACATATTCCCTTGCTTCATTAAAGACTGAGAGAGGTAGGTTAACGATAGCACTATGCTAATAGGTTGCTTGTGAGACAGGGAAAGATCGAGGTAAAAACAGAAAAGGGGAGGGGGGGGTGGGGGGGGGTTGAGGAAGGTGAATAATCGAGGCAGGATTCAGAAGTCATTAAGGTAAATTAAGCTGAGGTCTCGCATTGCCACTGTGATACCTGGGTCATCGGTGCAGAGCGGTTAAGACATTTATTAAAAGAAAAGGAAAATCCTGAATAGATGCTGGACAAACAAAAATGTAGATGCTTTGAAACAGGTAATGTGTCAGGTCACTAAAGGTGCCTTGAGTCAGCTCACATAATCACATTATGATCTGATCCCTTCCGATTTGAACCACATTTCCGATGCATGGCACAGCGTGGATCAACTTGACTCACTTGAAACCATTCTTCTTTGGTTTACTATTGTCAAAAGTTGTGGATGGTACCTGGTACCACATCGTCAAGGTTTCAAGTGAGTTGAGCCGAAAGCAAAAGGTGGTTAAACTACTGCAGACCACTGGTTGGTCAGAGAGAAGTCCTGGACAAACTTTTTAATCGCGACCGTCAATTAGTGATGGCCAAATGAAGCTTCATGAACCAGTGTATTTATTTTCTGATTCCACTAGATGACGCTCTTGGTTTTAAGAGAAAGGCCTACATTGCAATTCAGTGTATTCTCAACCAATTGTTGAACACACAGCGCCATCTAGTGGGTTCAGAAAATAAAAACACTGGTTCACGAAGCTTCATTCGGCCAACGCTACCGCCAATAGCGACCAGGGGTGTCCCCGTCAAAGAATGTATAGTTGAATCAGAATTGTCAAGTAGTTCCTATCGTCAACTGATGGTTGAATTGTGTTAGTCTTGCTACAAAGACTGGAAACAAGTGATGCTGCTGGCTGCTTGATTAAATATGAGCTACAGCCACACAGTGTAATCAGATATCAATTCAGGTTTATGGCACTGACGAGTTATTTTCAAAGGTTATTGGCAGTGTATAGATTGTATAGAGAAGGAGCGTTGTTGAGTTTTGATGGAAGATTTTTTTATTTCAGATCACAGTTCTGGTTGGGAGATCTGAAAAAGGATTTTGCCACTGTGTAGTCATAGAAACATCCCTTCTTTTGCAGCATGCCACAGATTTGGGCATGTATTGAATTGAATCAAATTAATTTACAAGCAGAGGACTGCTCTCATCACTGTATCCATTGCAATGACATTATGAAAAAGTGCTGCTGAAGTAATATTGGCATTTGCATCTTTAAGAGAGTGGGATTTGAACAGGCCAATGTGTAAACATGTTTTGTGCATGCATGAGTCATCCCTCATTGTGTTAGAAGTGGTGTGAGATTGTATTTCACTTGTTAACCTTTAAGTGACAAATCAAAGTGACAAGAGAAGTAAAGATTAGAAGACATGCACCTTGATCACTATTACTGTTGCACTAAAATGCTTGCTCTTGGGGGAATTATTGGAATTTTGGGTCTTTATTAGGGCTGTAACTATATGCAATATGAAACCAAAATCGCAACACTCATATCCACAAACCTGTGTCCGGTCCAGATCCAGTGCTACCACATCTGTAAATTACTATTAGTATTAGTCCTTTTGTTGCCTTGTTCCCGTTTTGTCTGGTAAATTCAGCTTACTGTAAAAACAATTAAAAGTGAAGGGGGGAGAAACACAGGTATCGCTAACAGTGGTGTAACGTTACGAGTGGCCGATGTTCTGACTCGGGTGCCCGGGTCTGTTTCCCGACGGTTCAGTAAACTGCCAATAGCGTCCTTAGCATTGGAGTTACGTATTGACCAAGCTGGACGCTAGCTGGCTGGGGGCTGACTGTGGATGGGTCCTCGTGACGGGGCTGTTGTCAGCTGTCATCCTGACCTAAAGCCTTGCAGCGCCCGGGAAACTGAGGCAGACAGACAAGGTTGTGCTAGCTAACTGGCTAAATTACCATAAGATTAGTCGTCTATCTATACAGTCAACCGCACTTTTCTTCTTCGGTCCACCTAAAGGTTGGATGCAGAATTATAAATTACTGTTAACATTACTATTATTCGTATGTTTCAAGGGTGTATAATATCTGGGGTAGAGCTGAACCAAAATCAAAAGAAAATTGATTTGCAACTACTTTGATTACCAAATTCATTTTTTTTCAAGCAAAATGCCAAACATTCTATTATTTTTACCTTTCAAATGTGAGGAAATTTGACAATTTGTTTGTCATTTATGATAGTAGACTGAATATATTTGGGATTATAATAAAAAAAAAGCAATTTACATATGTCACCTTGGTCACTACAATGTTCAACATTGCCACAATCAAAATCTCACTTCTGTTGTAGTGCAAGTCTCAGTATTAGAAATCTTAAAACCTTGGCAAGTAAATCAACCACCTGATTTAGGTCAAATGACCCCTTACTTTACTATGCATTCAAACTAAACAATATGTGTTTGTCAGTAACATTTCATTGGTTCATGGGCTGATGGATATTTGTCAAATAATTTAGTGAATTACCAAGTATCAGTGGCAGTCAGCCACAAAAAAATATTAAAAGACAAATGAAAGCGGGAAGGTGTCATCACTAAATGTCTGAGGAGAACACTGGGTATGACAATGATATAGTAACATCAAACGTTATTATTATTGTTCACACAAGCCGAAACAACATTCACGACACCACCTGACAAGGAGCAACATGTTCTTCTTTTATTATTGAACCAATTACCTCATGCGTACTACTGACAGATGCCTTCATGAATTTCAAATGGTCTCCTGGACTCCCTCTGCTACCAGGCCTGAATCCGGTGAGTGGAAAGCTTGAGCATAAGAGTCACTGAAGCGTTTAAAGTGAAAACCACAGTCATAAATTCTCATATCTACACTTTAATCTTAGACAAACATTTTTCAATATACATTAAAAATACACTCGCTAATGTTAGCACACATTGGATATATTGTAGCTTGGTTCCAGATCTCTGGATCACCCCGCACTTAAGCAAAATATTTTCAAGCTAAAAACACATTCAGTCTTTTTCCACATTTATGGCATTTCTACTCCACCTGGTATGTTTAAAAAAAAATAACAATTCACCTTGATACATATAGGTCCCACTACCTCCTACCTTACCATGGCATTGGATGTAAATTATGAGGTGTAGATTTGTCAAATATGGAAATAATTCCCACAGATACTGGGCTGATAATTTAGGATTAATTTCCCTTTGGTCAAAAAAGGTAGCAGGACACCTCTGTATGCAGGTAGAAACCCGCCTTCCCATAGAGCCCATACTATATACTACTACAGAGCATTTACTATCTCTTCTTATTTGTCAGAATAAATTCCTTTCCTGGTGATATTAACAATAAATGTCTACTGAGCTTTCACTGCCTCCACATGTTTTATGGTTTAAGTTGAAATTCTGTAAGCAGTGCTGCAATGGGCGCCCTGGGTGTGCTGCAACCATGACATTTAAAGGGCTCATAGAAATATATCCAAACACATTACAAGCATTCCTTGTAAAGTTATAATCATTTCAGACAGCTTTTTATTAACAACGGAAGAGTCTTCTGATAGACAGAAAAATGTGGTTCCCATTTGCGTTGCAGTACCCCGATGGATGTGAAGGAAGCATGGCAAACCACATGAATCCATATTCAATGTTGTATGGCTAGTAAAAAACAGCAGATCAGGGGAAAAGCTCTTGATATACAGAGTATGAGGAGAAGTAATAGTAATTTGTATTGCCAATTTAGTTCACATGTACGCTGTATCATCTCACAGCAGTTGAAAGGCTTTTTCTGTGTTACACAAAAAGCAATAAAAAAGCAGACTTTAATTTTAAAGCCTGTTTCTCACAGATCGCCCCACACCCCCTCCCCATCCTTTTACAATGTCACATTAAAGTTGCACATTGTAGGAATGCTTACTCAGTCATTGCACCATACTAAAAAAACTTGCATGCGTGCTGCAAAAAACATTTTCTATAGGGTTCTTTCATTTCGAAATCTGCATCGCTGTTTGTGCAGTAAATATTTAAGAAGGTTTTGTCGTACTCTCAATGCACATCCTCATGGCTGTACAAACCTTACACTCCTGCATGAAGGAGCCATAAAAGTGAACATGATCACATTTTGCCACACAATTTGTTAATCAAATCCAATCTACTCGAATTAGGTTTAATTAGAGTAGATTGGATCTACTTCTAAAGAAGCATAATTTCGTAGGGAACTTGAATATATTTAATCTGTACTACTGTATTAACCCTTACACATTAGGTAATTATAAATTATTGTGCTCATAAAAATGTTGTAGCTCTGCCCCTATTATGCAATTATCAGGTTTTTGAATAACTAATTTTAAACCTCGGAAAAGATATTTCTCCTGTTATCTACACTCATTAATCTTAAGGTTAAGCCCTAAAACGCCATGTCCCAGTCATTTATCGTTTCTGTCTGGAATAGATGGTAGCTAATAGGTCTACTAATGTTTTTGTTTTTATTTTTTGTGGGATTTTTAGGCCTTTATTTCTGAGAGGACAGTTTTAGAAGGGGGGAGAGAGAGAGAGAGAGAGAGAGAGGGAGTAACATGCAGCAAAGGGCCACAGGTCGGAACTAAACCCACCAAAGAACATTTGAAGATTGTAATTGATAAAAGATATACAGGCTTTTGTGTACATTATACTACAGAAAGTGTACCATAACTTGATTACACATTAGAGGTATTGGTGTATGTACATGCTGCACAATGAAATGTAAAACTTTACATTCTACCTAAATTACCTAAAATGAATATACAGTACATGTATATAATTTCAGACTAACTGTCTGTTGATTCACTAATAATAATACCAAGTACACTTATGAATCACCCTATGCTCAACATGGCCAATCCATAACTAGTAAGGCTGTACCGAATACCATTTTTCGAGCTTGGAAGCTTTGGTGCTTTTAAACAGCATATATTCGAAGCTCTAAAACCAACTTTTTTGACCGCACCTATTTCACGTAAAAAGAGAGAAACGATAGATGAAGCGACTGCTGTTTTGCAGGACGCGATGACCTGTTACATAAGGTGTAACAAGGTGTTACACAAACATTTTTTTTTTACCTTCATAGTGTTTAAAACATTTTAGTAGCAGGGGGCAGGGATGTTCCCTGTTACTGTACCATTACGGGACACGCACGCAGCGATGTGGACTGACAAGTCTAATAGTTAATGTTGCATTGTTGTCCGACGCAGGAAATAGAAGTTGAATCTGATTTAACTTTTTTCTGCAGGCAGTGAAAATAAATAAAACCTGCGTTTTTGCCAGACTATCTGACGAGAGGCGACCAACGCAGGTGTGGTTATGAATGCTCATCCAGCCGGTGCCTCACTGTATTGGCATTTTGCACAGCTGTACTATATTTACTTTTATCAAATGACCTGTCGACAACAGGCAGAAACAGTATAACCACACAGTTAGCACGTAATCCCGACAAAACACCACAGTGAATTTCAGCCTGCATACGAATATTCAAATCCCAAAATTGAAAATCAAAAACCTACCCATTCAACAAATATTCAAATATTCAGATCCAGCCCTAGTAACTAGCATTTAGATCGAGCAAGACAAGCTTCACATTATTACAAATCATGCAAGAAAGTTCACTCCATTTATTGGTCAGATGTGTTGGTTGTGGACTAGTGCATATTTCTTGTATCTCCATTGTCAAACCAGCTCATTTCATTAAATAATCAGACATTGTCTTGCAAGCAATGTTACCACATCTGATCTGGTTAATGAGATGTTCCTCTGCTCTGACGGATGGCGAGTTTGACTTTTTTTAAATTGTAATTATATAAGCGATTATTGGTCATACTGCTTAGCTAAAGCTATGCTAACGGCAAATGACACTTGTTGCCATAGCAATTACAAACATCTTGGGCTGGAACCTTTTAAAACCAGAGAAATCACGCCGGCTTTTGATTATGATTAATGCTTTGTTTTATATTAATGGGAATAAATGTTCTATTTTCAATTTTTTGTTAATTTAAGCAACAACAAAAAAAGGTTTTATAATAATAAAGAGGCATGGTTCACTTTTTTTAGGCTGGGAACCTGCATATCTGGGTCACATAACAGTGACATATGAATTTATGCTGGGATTCAGTCAAACTTAATTTGTTGGAAAAACTGAAAAATAAAAAACATACATTTCACTAAAAGCCACATAACTTTGTTAATCACAATTATTTCTTAGACAATGAATTGTCCAACAAAATTTTGAATTGTTACAGGCCTATCAAAGGTCAAGCAGATTTAGTGTTGAAACTGGTATATTTAAGTAAATTTGTCACACACATATACATATATATAAACATTACACACAATACATTCTCAAAATTTGAGGACCTTTGCACATGATCAGTGGCAGAATCGCATTGCGTTCTCTCTGACGAATTAGTAATCAAGTATTAACGTTTCAACTTAATATCCTCCTTTAAATCTCTTAAAACGGCTACTGTATGTTTTTTTATTTAATTATGGTATTCTTGTGCAACTCTTGTTTTCTTTAAATGCCACCACAGCTGAGCCATCTTCAGAGAGATAGAGGAATGGATGGAGAAGTTGAGACACCCCAGTCTTCCTCTTTTTAGTCCTCGATTAGTAAAATTGTAAAGTGTTGTAAGCTTGCAAGTGTTTGTTGGAGTTTTGTGGATTAAACAGTCTTCACTGTGATGATGATGGCTGTCAATAAATTGAATTACCAGTCACGGGGGACTGTGCTTCAAAAGGGGTTTTGTATTTTGTATGTGCCTCTTTGCTTTTGTAATTTAAACAACAGTGTTAGTAGAATAATTATTGGAGCAAAGAAACACAAGTTTAGCTGAGTTATTAATCTTTTAGTAGACAGCACCCTCCGCCCACCCATTTTAAATACCCTAACATTCTTCTGGTTATTTTATCAAATAGTTTGGTGCATTGTTTTGTGGCCACATAGAAATAGTTATTGGGGTGTTTTAGAGTGGACACAAACATCATGTAACCTACAAACAATTAAAAATGCAAACACATACGTAAATGGGTGCATGCAGCAGTGAAACAGCCAAGAAATGCTCTCCAACTCCAACATTCATTCCACACTAAGACAGATGCAACCACGCACATTTAGTTTATGTGTGACTTTATTGGTGGCACACACACTGTTTAAGAAACAGGCGGCATTTATTTATGGTTGACATTTCTTCTGTCTTGTTGTCCGGGTGTGGAATTTATGGTGCAATGTGGAGGACTTTAATGCCAGTCTCTTCATACTAGTCTATTGTGAGCTTAGTTTACTTCATCTCTGCCTGGTGTATCAGGACCGCTTCGCCACGTGTATTCCTTATGTTCAAAGGATTGTCCTTACACAAAGATCGGACCACTGTCAAACATCAACAAACCAAATATGAAACATGCTGTTATGTAACTACACTGACTTATCATAAGCGCTGGATGAGAATTAAATGGTATATCTCTTTATCACTCAATTCAGCATTCAAAGTGCATAGTAGATCTCTGTGTAGTCTGCATGTAGTCAATAACTAATCAAATCAAATAAAGAATAATCTATAATATTTCAACAACATGTACTGACTTTTATTTTCACAGTCACTGGAGGGATTACAAATGTTCTTTTCTCATTTAAAATAAAATAGGGCCTGAATTTAAAAAAATATATATACAAATTTGCATCTTAAAATGAAGTGCTTAACTTTAGAACAAATAAATACGTGTTTGAATTTGTATGAGTTTGAGTTTCCCTATTTCTTCTATTTTCTTAACTCCATTTCACATCTTAACAGTTTTAACCATTTTCATTTATTATTTACAATCCCTCTAGTTTAATGTAAGTGCAAATGGCAGTGAAGTCCTGACATAACAAGCAACAGCTCACTTCTCTCGCTGGACACGAGTAAGTGGGGGGAGTGGGTGATAAGAGGGAAAAAAAAGAGAAAAGGAGGTGTTAAAGCTGTTTGGTATAAAATTGGTTGAGACTGTTAAGATGTGAAGTAGAGTTGACATAAACAACGAAAAGGGGAAATGCATGCTACCTTTTTCATTTCATCTATCTAAAGCAATTTCTTTCTTCAAAAACACTTTTATGTATTTTATTTTTACTAATATAAATTTATTTAATTTATTATAAATTATTTTTTAATATAATTAGAGTACATCGAACTTGTAATCCCTCCAAACTGCCAATATTGTTGAAACATTATTAATTGTATATTGTACATTGATACTACTTGGCTACTTCAATACGGCATCAAATCATAACTCAAGTTTGACAACCAGCATTTGTAGCAAGTAATTCCTCTCTCTCTCCCCCCATATTTCCTGTCTGTCTCTAGTCTACTGTCAAACAAAAGCAAGTTACTTCTGAAAACAACTTTACCATATTTAACCTCTGCTACTTGTCAGCCAAGACATTTTCTATTTTTGTCCCTCTATTTCACAACAAGCTGGCTCTTTTCTCTAAAAGGCTCAGCAGCAACCTGACAGAAGTGTTAAAGGAGCGCTGGGTTACTGCAATTGAACATGATGAACACTCTGCTCACAGAGGCTGGATAAGAGAGCGTAACTAATAAATACAACATAAGCCAAATATGCTTTGAAGGCTGTATAATCTACAACAAAAAAACTACAGAAATATGTACGTACGCTGACATTTCTGTATTTTGTCTTAGATAATTATAATTTCACATTACATACAATAGTATTCTGTTTAAAAACGGTAACTGACAGATCCCTTTTCAAGTGCGTTTTTCACTTGAACGTCAGTCAAGAACAACATCTGCAGCCCTACGTAAGGGATAATGTCGGATGAGCTGTTCATTATTGTGAATTAGAACACCAACAGGTTAATGCAGGACACTGACTCGAAGCGGAGGGTTCTTGAATCAGCCTGAAGGGGTTTAATTCACGATAATGGCAGGCTTGCTCTACATTATACTGCTTGTTACATATTTGACGGCTTATTACATGGCTTGCAGCTACTCATACAGAGGTTACCTGCTGATGACGCCTGCGTCCCAGTCGGGACGGTTACCTTTACCACTGATGAGCGCTGCTCTCTGGCAGAAGCCAGGTCGCTCAGTTGAGTGAGCTAACTGTGATGGAGCTAACCAATGCTCTGTTTGCCCTGTTGCCAATAATTCTGTTAGCGATCCCCATTTCCCTCCATCCTGTCTCATTTAGTGATAATATCGGCGCTATGAGCACATATTTTAATTAAAAAACCTCTTCTTTTTTTTAAATGTAAAAATGGTCCATCAGAGTCTATGATCAGAACTTTGTCCATGGCAACAGTCAGTAATACTTAGCAGCCATTTGTTAAACAGAAATAACAGACCGCAGAATGTATTAAACCAAGCCATGTAGGGATTAACAATAATATACCAAATAATCACTGTATGCAAAAATGCTTTACCTACATTGTAAAGATGAGCAACACACTGAAATAGGTTGAAGAAGTTTGCGTGGTGAACATACAGTATAACAGTGACAACCTTGCAATTTCTTTGTTCAGATGGAGCCTTCATAGCATTTTGAAAATGTACCATTTCCCATTTCAAGAGTCATCCTCAATGGTGGGGACACTGGAGCTTAGGGGTGGGCTTTATGGAT
Organism: Etheostoma cragini; assembly: GCF_013103735.1. Taxonomy (NCBI): domain Eukaryota; kingdom Metazoa; phylum Chordata; class Actinopteri; order Perciformes; family Percidae; genus Etheostoma; species Etheostoma cragini. The sequence goes on from NC_048408.1 coordinate 14,524,181, forward strand.
AAAGTCTTCTGTTGTGTGGGGATGGGTATAAACTTTTTGTTACAATTGCCATTGAAACTGTAGTGAAAACACAGACAGTGAAATATGGGACACACTGCCGGCCATTTAATAATATGGCTGTCAATCATTTAAAATATTTAAATCCTGATTAATCGCATGATTGTCCATAGTTAAGTTGCAATTAATCACAAATAAATTACAACTTTTGTACTGGTTATAATGTAATAAAGTAAGTTTTGAAAATGTTTTCAAATGTAAAAAAAACAATTAAGCAACATTATACTTTCATTCCGGACACTGCAAAAACCTAAACAAAGTATTGGCATTTTGGTTTGGTCTTGGCTATAAGAAATACCCATAATGCCATAATTATTATAAAGGGCACTCCAATCTGGATTTAAATCTTATATCGTTGGAAAGCCTGTTTAGTTCCGTTTCAAATGGTGCTCCATTTGTAAAGAACAGCATTTGTGGCATGAGCAGCAGAGCTAAGTGTTGGTTGTGCTAGTGAAAAATTTGCCAAATCTTCTCTGCCACGACAAATACATCAACAGATAACAAAGTATGTTGACACATTGAAAAAAGCACATTTTCAACGACAACAGATCTTTATTATTGAAGTTGATTTTTACACAAATTGTTTTGTTCAATCACCTGGGGCTTCATGTATAAAAGACAGTGTGCAGCTTTCATACCAGAAGAGGGTGTACGACCAAAACTTGAAAGGTACCTACGCACAGAAACATTCACATGTATAAAACCAGGGGTACGCCTGGTACTGCGCACCTTTCCTTTATACATCACAATCAACGTGAAATTGAGAGCACATGAACGAGCCACCGACCCAAACTTGCCTCCTAAAAATTGATACGGAAATTACTATAAATGCGCCCCCAACTTCATTTTTTGTCCAATCACAACGAGTTATCACGCTGCAGATGGAAAAAAAACTTCAATGACTGTGAGGTTGAGGTGCTGATTGTGGAGGTGGATTTATTTTGCTTTAGTTCTAGTAGGCTCAGTAAATTGAGTCCAGCGCAAGGGAGATCCAACTCAGAGGAGAGGTGACAGTGCGTACAAATCCGCTGCGCCGCGCGTGGACGAAATAATGAAATGGTAAATAGGACTACAGTAACAGATATATATACAGAATTAAGACAGTTAAGATGGCCCAGTATTTGATGGACCGGGTACACCTTGTTCACTTAACCTACAAATCATCTACAGAATCAATTAAGCATCACATGCCCACCCGACACAGGATTTGTTCCTGAGGAGATGGATATGTGCGCCCCATCTCCTGTGCACCATGGATTTCTGAGCCTCAGTAACTGCAGACTCATAGACATTATTGCATTTTCCCTAAGTACTTTAAGTGGATCTATCATTCACACCCGTCCTCACGTTTAACAGAGGTTAAGTAGCCTGCAAATTAAATGGTTAATTGTGTGAAAGATGTGAAACATTATGCACATAAGTGATCACACTTTTATGGAGTATCAGCAGATATAATTATTTGTAAAGGTTAGGATAGCTGATTGGTCAGGGGATATGACCTGTATTAATGGGGTTACGTTACGGGGGAATTTAAGAAACTAAACTGCACGCAAACCGAAGCTGAGATTGTTTGGATTAGGCTAGATAGACGATAGTTAGAATGTAAAATTGTTAATAAGCTAGAGATAAGTAATTTCGCTTGTTATTGTTGATTCGGATTTCAGATTACGGGAGATGAACCACAAAACCCTAGCTATATGTTCAGAACAATAGGATGTCGGAGGAGAGGGTTTATTTTTTTTCAAAACAGAGGGACTTCGGACTAGTGGGCTGAATGACCAAAGGGAATTTTTTGGGTTATTGATAGGTCGGAACAATGGATCAATCGGAGAAATTTCATGGCAGTGTTTATATGTGAGGCATTTACTCAGTTTGGGAAATCCCACAGTCCCTAAAAAGCTAACGTAACATTTGCAATAAAGTTAGCTCATGTTTGCTGGCTGAATAAACGGGCCAGAAATAGTCTTGCTTGCTTCAAGTTCGGAGACTGCTAAATCTCTAAATGGGAAAGTTATTTGTTCATCAGATATACTGGTATAGTAGCGTTAACATTACTCACTTGCGTAGATGCAGCTGACAGCAACCCCTAACAGGGTGAACTTAATTTAAAGGGCAGACCGCGACCGGGCAGGGTCTTATGTTAAGAAAGGTTTGGTTGATAAGGGACTTAAATGGTTGTCATCACTGTTGTACACAAGTCAGTTAAATGTAGCTAACTTCAGTTACGTTAGTTGTTAGCCAGTTCTCACCTTTGCCCATGTCTGACCGCTTTAGAATAAGGATGTAAATGAACCCAACATTACCAACAACCCTACTATAAGAAACATATACCTGAAGTTTATAGGTTAAACTTATGGACGTTATGTTAGGTAATTTAGAAATCAACTACTGAACATTGTAAGTCTTTGACAATGAAAAGTCAAATGGAGTTTTTATTTACATCTTCATATTGTTATCAGAATACATTATCATTTTAATGATATAATGCCCATACAAGGAAGTGAAAATAAAATTTGGATTATTGCATTTTCATTTACATTTTGGATAACGACAATGCTACATTTTCATTTTTAGATTATCATTCGACTTAAACCCTATATAGACTTCCATACTAACTCTTAACCCTCGCTGCTGCTCCTCAGACAGAAGTGACAGAGAGAGATTGGGCAGCGCCTTGCATGGCAGCTTGCTTTAAAGGTCTGTAAAGCGACTGTAGGCTCATCCCTACAAGTAAAATATTTTACACGGTCTTTATATATTGCCATTTCATACATATAAACAGTGGAAATGTAAGAGGCAGGTCTAGTTGTCATCATTCAGTAAAGTGTTATCCGGTAGGCTTGGGATATATAAACTATGCACATTGAAACCAATTTTAGGCCAACAAATAAACATAAACTGGTATTTAATGATCACAATGTGTAGCATGAATTCAATGTGCATAGTGCCATACACTCCCACAGCAGAAACATTTTTGGGGGTAAATATTTATCACTGGCTTTAACCTCTTTTATAAGATTATAACTTTCAGGTCATGTCTGTTTCTCATAAATATTGTGCATACATTGTACATGGTTTGAAAGTTTTTGCTAGTTGAAAATTGAGACAGTATTGGTAAAAATTGTGTTACTTTCAGCCCATTTATCTGTGTCCCCAGATTGAATCCAAGGGTGGAGAGGAATGGTTTGGGCGTGCTCTGACCGAAATTAGCATTCCTTCAATGAGACCACTGTATTGGCACAGCGCTGGTCCTGACATCAACAGCAAAATAATAACACATAAAATTACACATAATTGTTTGGCAAAAAGCGGAACCTGGATCCAAATCACAATGCAACCTAATCAATTATGTGCAAATGCACATTAGCGGTAAAATGTCTAACATATGATTTTGAAATTACTTTTTAGTTGTATTGTGGTATTGTGGTAAATCACACCAAGAGTAAAATCTGAAAATGTTTTGAAACTCTAATTGCATTAAGAAGTTTCAAGATCTGGCCAGCTGTTTAATCAAATCGGACAGTTGTTCACAGACCTATGAGACGGATGACACGTAAATATACTTTTCCTTTCTTAAGAGATAAATATTTAACATTTACTCTATATGGAATTGCAAAAAAATGAATGTTTGGCTTCTAACATGATTTTGAAATGAAAAAAATGTAAAACTGTAGATATGCTGCTATTGTGCAATAGCAACAATCTGCAGAAGCCCATAATAATGTTAAATTTTTCCTTGCACCCTTGGAACACCTTATAGCAGCATCACACATCAGCCTGTTGAATTATGATAACTGTGAAAATTGGCTGTAATATTCATGTGCTTATTGATTACTAGAGAAATGTAGTGTAATTTGTGTTGCAGGGTGGGTATGAACAGATTTAATGAGAGGTGTGCATGTTGTGCTTTCGCAATTTTGTAATAAGCTGTACAGCTGCTTCGTGACTACTACTCCTCCCACATCCCTTGAGTCAACTGTGCAGTTCCTGTAGGCACAAAGGGCAAATAATGAGTGAGTTGAGGGAGGGTGAGACAGTACCAACACAGGAAAAAATCTACTTTGAAATAAACTGCATTATAAAAAGTCACTTTTGTTACTTTGAACTTTACTTGCTCAACTCATGAAATCAAGCTTCCTTACATAAGTCTCACATTGCCAGACCTATGACCACCATGCTGTGTCTGCACTGGAGTACGGTCTGGCTAAATAAGTTAACATTCTGGTGTAGGGGGGCACAGTGTGGGTTGTTTGTATTTTAAACCAACCACAATTGTCTTGTCAGTGTTTGTTTTGTCATTAAGTAATCCCATTTTAATTCTGAAAACAATTGATCAATGGTCTATACAACTTTACAAGTTGGTGATATTAGACTGACCACAGTTTTCCAGAGCCCAGGGAGACATCTTCATGTTGTTTTTTTTGGCCAACCAACAGTCCAAACCTCAAAGACATTCAGTTTACTATAATGTATGACAATGAAAATCAGAAGATTATCCTTCAGAAGTAGGAACAGGAAATAGTTGGCATTTGCGCTTAAAGAACGACTTTAACTACTGATCCAATAATCAGATAATCAACTGATCGTTTCAGTTCAAGTTGTACTGATTCTGACTAATGCAGTATAATGAGGACTTGCTTTACCGGTCGATCACAACATATTACTAGACCAATTGGAAAACTGGGTTAGCATTTCTGGCTCAGTACCAAACTGGTTTGAATCCTATATAAAGAATAGGGACTACTTTGTATCTATCGGTAATTATGCATCTGAGCATACAAATGTGATATGTGGAGTTCCCCAAGGCTCTGTTCTGGGGCCTCTTCTGTTTAACATCTACATGCTTCCACTGGCTCAGATTACGGAAAACAACAAAATAAGTTACCGTAGCTAAGCGGATGACATACAAATTTATAAATTGCCAGAACTTTCTTAAATTAGATGAAGAAAAAACTGAGGTGGTTGTTTTTGGAGCAAAAGAGGAAAAATTAAAAGTCTGCGCTCAGCTTCAGATAACAATATTAAAAACAAAAACAAAAATCCAGAAATCTTGGTATAGTCATGGACTCAGACTTGAATTCAACAGCCACATTAAGACAATTACAAAGTCAGCCTATTGTCACTTTAAGAATATATCAAGGGTTGAAGGAGTTATGTCTTAGCATGATTTGGAAAAACATTTCCATGCTTTTATGTTGAGTAGACTTGACTAATGTAACGGTGTCTATATAGGTCTCCCTGAAAATATCAACCAGACAGTTACAGCTGATTCAGAACGCTGTTGCTCGAGTCCTCACTAACACCAAGAAAGTGGATCACATCACTCCAGTTCTAAAGTCTTTACACTGGTTTCCTGTGTCTAAAAGACAGTATTTCAAAATACTTTTATCAGTTTATAAATCACAAAACAGTTTAGGGCCAACATACATTTCTCATCTCCTACTACACTATGAACCACCCAGACCTCTCAGATTTTATAGGACAGGTCTGCTTTCTGTCCCAAGAATCAGAACTATACAGGGGGAAGGAGCATTCCGTTTTTATGCTCCACATTACTAAACAAACTCCCAGAAAACTGCAGGTCCGCTGAAACTCTGTTCTTTTAAATCAAGACTGAAAACCTTTCTTTTTGATGTTGCATTTCTTTAAATGATTGCTCATTTCTTATACTAAAGTGGATTTTTGTTGGAAATGCATGACAATCAGGTTAGATCAAAATTAAATGAATTGATTAGACAGTGATTTGACAGTTCTGATGAACACTCCTAAACAATTACGCAACAAAAAGGGGAAATTATTATAATTGTGGTTGGCTAAAACAAACATTGAAGTGAACTGAGTATCTTGGTGTCTTTTGGGATGTTTTTGTTCAACAATTTGTGATATTAGGGTTGTGGCCATTCTGGGGGTATTTCTGAACAGGAAACAAACAAATTTCAGAGAATTTCTCAAACGCCATATATTTTATGAAAAAATCTACAAGAAATAGTTGGAGCTGTTCAGGATTTTGCAAAGTTTACCTTGATCAAACGAAGCCTTATATGACAACTATATAGAAGTGTAAAGAGAAGTACTTCTACTCTTGGTTATGGATAACCAGCGTACAAAGTCAAATGATCCTGCGGGGCCCGTGGTGGATAACATGGTATGAAATGCCTACTATATTGGTCAATAAAGTTTGGATTTCCACAAATGGTTCATTGAGTCCAGGAAAATTGAAAAGTCCGCCGCTACTCTGTTCTTTCAAATCGAGGCTGAAGACCGTTCTTTTTTATGTTGCCTTTATTTAAATATTGTTAATTTCGGAATATACGGAAGTTGCATTGTTGGAGCTGTATGAAAATCAGGACTTTAATCTTTAATGTTCTTTAGTGTTTAATTTCTTATACTCTACTGTACCTTTTAGTCTTGTATTCAGTTTTTAATTTCTTAATCATTTTTTTAACTGCTCTCTTGTTGCTGAAATGGGCTATAACAATAAAGCTGCCTTGCCTAAACGCCCTGAGGTCCCTTGTCTTATTCAATAGGCGAAGACGTCCTCCCCATAACTACAATGTCAAGTAGCAAATTATTTAATGGCATAAACATGTAAGTTGTGGAACTCTTCATAACAATTCATAAAGAGTTAGCAAAATAAAGACAATCACAGAACATAAGTAGCATTAAAACAGGTACATGAGGTAGGAAAAGATAATCATTGTGCCTATGTGGAAAGTGTAAGTATACACATATGTGTACAAGATGGATGGAAATTAGTATAGAGCCCACTGTCTGTAGAAAATGAAGACTGTACCACAATTCTTTCCACCCTGTTGTTTCCATAGAAACAACATGGACTTTAATATGACAAACAACGCGGGATGGCAGCAGTCCATGTAAACTGATTGACATTCTAATACATTTATTTTCAACAATTGGCAAGAGAACTCAACAAAATAAAAGCTTATATGAATGCACATAAATAAATAGGCTAGGTGTTCACTAACACGCAGGGTTCGGAACAGCAAACAGCACCATCAGATCTTGCTTTTGACCCAAACGTTCCGGTCTAAAGTGCCAGTGTCCTTGCATGTAGCTTCATAAAAATTGGGGCATGGACTAATTTTGTCCTCCACATTTGTTTAGTTGCTTTTCAGTATTTCAATCTCTTCTCTCTTTCTGTACTCTCAGTTGCTTTCTTGTTGTGAGGTAAGCTATAAAAAAAAGCTAAAAGTTAAATGCCATATTTTGCATGCTGGTAATGTGCTAATTTTATGCAACATTACCCCTTTACACAGTCATTATTGTGTTTTTTTTACTGATTCATTCCAGTGTTACACATTTAGAGTAGTAGAGCATGTGTAGCCTATGCGCTAATTGCACATTCACTACCAAGATCAGCACAGGTTGGGAATACTGACATTGATTTGTGTCCACTGATGGACACAAGTTGTAAATGTAAACTAGTCCTTTTGTACAACACAATTGCTCATTAGCAGTAACACAGTGTGCATTTTGCCTTTAAAGAGCCTTTATATATTTATATTTTATACTCCTTCAGCATAATATGTCAGTACTCAATACTGCCTAATGCTGCAGCTCCTCTGACTGAAACACTCTGAGCTTTTGGCCTGCCTTACTGAAAAGTCCAGTCTGCTCCAATTGGTCAGCTGTCCCACTCTGAATTCGGTTGACCAATCACAACAAACAAGCCAATTGGTGGGGCTGTGCTTGCTCAGGCGGCACCTTTGAGCAGCACACATGAAAAACTGGTCTGGCATTCTCAGATAGTGACAACACTAATTGACAAATTTCAAACAGTAATGTGGGTCAGGCGTTTCAGGCAGTAGAGAAAAACTGCTGTCTATGAGAGAGAAAGCTCCATTTGAAATTGAATCTGTTTTTTGTACTTTCTACATCTATTACTTACACAAGCATGCGGGAAATACAAAAAAGCATCATAAGGTTTCTTTAATTAAGCCCTTTGATGGTTAACTTGATATCATTTTCTCACGCATTCACCCAACAATGCGGAGCAAAGGCTTCAAACTGGATCCTGAATCTTGAAAAAGCTTACATTCAGTTGTATACTCGCAAAGGTATCAAAGAGCCCCTATTATGCTTTTCTAGATTTCTTTAAGTGTGTTATATAGCATTTAATGGATGTATGTACAAAAAAACACATTTCACTCCTAATGGAGCTTTCTCTCCCACAGACTGCACTTTTTCCCTCTCTGAAACACAAGCAATTTCTTTAAAAGCTTGGCTTCCCCTAAAATGTCAATAAATAAATGCTCAAATATGTACTATTGTGTTAACATTTTATTGACTAAAAATGCAATCATCACTTCAATTGGGCAGATTTGAACAGTTTTTTCAGTGCTTTGAAAGTAGATGGTCATTGGATAAATCCTGCAATTATGTTCCATCCACAGACTCTCAGCGTCTCTGGGGGTGAATGGAGGAGTGGGCTGGCCTGGACTCCGAGCTTCTGCGTGATGATTGGTGGGTCTGTCAAAAGAATGCATCTCCTTTTGATTAACAGTGATTTGTACTATAGAAACTTGCCAAAGCTATTTGAGCTTAGTCCCATCACAGATTTTGCAACTGCAATCAAAAGACAAACCGCTGTAACCTATTTCTTGGTATTTGTGAAAACGGTTCAGATTTCAAAAAACCAAAAAGGAACACAACCAATCTGTTCCATCACCTGAACAGGAACCACACAGAGAGTTTAAAAATGAGGACTCATGCTGTTTTTTTACGCAATGGAAAACCAAAAAAGGCGAGTAGAGTCGAGGCGAGTCGAGTAATTACCCCGCAGCGGAAAACCGCCATTAGACTGTCTGCTGTTAACAGCGCTAATATGGAGTAAGAACACTATCAAAAAGATGTATGCGTAACTTTATGTATTCATATTCGTATTTTTAAATTCATATTCATATTTTTAAATTCATATTTGTATTACATAGGCATGCAAAATTAGGTTTTCATACATATGTGTTTTTATGTGAGTGTGACTCTAAAAGCTATGACTGTAAACATTCATGAGTACAACTCTGATTTCTACGACTACGAATTCTTGATTGTGAACACGAATTCAAGTTTACGGGTACGAGTAAAAAACCAGTTGAAATGACGTCACTGTAGTCCCAGGCCAGGTTAATCGAACCTCGATTACATTTAATGCGCATGCGTCACAGGTGAAAAAATGGCTAACCGACCGGAGGCTTCTAGCCCAGGCTCAGCATCACAGGTATAGGAAAAAACGTCTTTATTCAACATTTTTCATACGGTTTTAATACTGTGATAGAACTTTATGATATACTTTTCTGCAACTCATAGACGTTATTGCTTCAGCTTGCAACCGAACGATATGT
>NC_048408.1:14533696-14566489 GCF_013103735.1 Etheostoma cragini
AATATGAATGTAAAAATATGAATATGAATACATAAAGTTACGCATACATCTTTTTGATAGTGTTCTTACTCCATACGCTAACCTTAGCTGTGCTGTAGCTGCAGAACCAAAACACCAACCAATCCTCCTGTCTTTTGTGGCCGTTGCCCCATATTAAATTATAATGAGCGCTATTTCTTATTGTATAGCGAAGACACTTGTTCACACATGCACTCGTTTACTTTGTTTGGTGTTGTGCTACCCCTACAAATATTTTAGATCCTTTTTGTGACAGGAGTTTACATTTACCATGTTACTTTTTATGTAAGAAGTTTCGGATTGTTTATAAAATCAAGAGAAATGTAGCCAAAACTAACTACCCACAAGTTTTATTTTGCAGACATAAAAAAATGTAAGGTGACTCTGCATAAGGAAAAGAAGGCTACTCTTAACTTTCTTTTGCCAGTGTAGGGCACTACTGCTCTGTTGACCAGTGGGGCATTTCATTGCATATATATAAATATTTGCCACAGTTAATGGGGCCGGAGGTGGGTTGCAACAGCTAAGTAAAAATGCACAAATGCCCTTATTTTCTTACTCCATTTTAATCTCAAACTTAATTTTTCAAACTAGTCTTGTTTTTAAAGCCTGTGGATTATGTTATGTTGCATACTGCATTAAGGAATAGGCAAGACTAATTAACAGTCAAAAGCCCAAAGATATTGAATTGAGAATTATATAAAACAGCAAATCCTCAGCATTACAAAGTAGTTGCATTTAAACATAACTCTTAATGCTAATTTTTGGGGGGGATTTGTCCAGCAACATAGTCTTCATCCTTGTGGGACTTTGGGCCTCCTCATCTATGGTAGATTTTCTTTTTTGACTTAGGCAGGCTGTGGAGTTGATAAAGACTCACAGCTCTGTCCGATGGGACACTTGAGGCCAGGGCAAGGGCAGAGGTGCTTCCCTGCTTGCCCTCTGTCTCTCATTCCTCCCCCTACTTAGATCAATAACAAGCTCCTTAGCCACAGGTGCTCTCCAGGGAGACAGGCCTGGAGCCTTCCCATCTCAACTCATTGTCTGTTGCTAACTCTGGCCGAGCCACGCATTCAAGCCTGACCGGTGCACACAGCCCCTAGCCCTCTGAGGAGATGGAACACACAGTATGCAGGATATACACAGCGCATTTTGTCCAAATGTGGACATGCATGCATGCACGCACACTTCACATCTAAATCTCTCCCTCTCGCTCACAAACACACATACAGAATATAGAAATATTACAGTCTGGTTAATAATTCAAGTGATGTTAAGACTTTTATTACCAGTATGATGAGAGAATGTTTTTTTCCAATTTTAAAGTCAAATTCAATGCTTTTTAAGAACTTTTTAAGCCCATTGCAGCCCATGTTAAGTGAATAGGAAAAATATTTTAACTAAGCCAGCTGGTTATTTACATTAGGGCAATGTTTTTGTTTTCCAAGTTTTCCAAACTAACAATGACGCATTATCTATTAAATATGTAACAATTTAAATACATCTTTGAAATTTTTGGTCTACTGACCATGAACGTGTAACCAGCAGCTGTGAACCGGGCTGCACTCTAACTCTATAGGACAAATGTTTACAGTCAGTTTGTGTCTACTAAGTGCTGTTTTTGCTACTGACAGGCTTAGATTATTATTCTAATTGTCTGACAACATTATGGAAAGGATCCCTACAAAGATAGACCTTTTTGTTGAAGAGTAAACTCGTTTGTTTGACATGAAACAGACCCAAAATCACCATCACCAAACTCATTTTTCGGCACCCAAGGTTGCCATTTGGTAGCATTATACCCTTATAAAGCTAAAGCTTATATCCTCAGTTTTAATACTGGGAATGTGTTTTGCAGAAATATAAATATTGCCTCTATTGAGTCTTCTGTCAGAAATAGTATTCAAACTGCACAAATACTGTAGTCCATTTAGCACTAGAACCTTTTTTTTGTTGAATTGTACACTTTAAATTAATTTATCTTGAAACATGACATCAAATACATAAGTAATCTTTATTATATGATAAATCCTAAAAAATTGCTGGTATATTTATTTGCTTTCCTTTTTAAGCATACATTGTCCCCGTGTTTATGTCTTTTTCAGTAGTACATGACAATAAACCTGACCTTAATCTAACATCTTGTCTCTCCATAGGCCAGCCCTGAACAACATGAGTGCGTGCTTTGCCTCCTTGCTTCCTCTAAATTTTGGTAAAACATGTACAAGTTCAAAAGTTGTTTTAGTCGTGCAGGAAAGAACTCAGATTTGCCAGATAGTCTATCTAGCTGTTTGGATTTACCCTGTCGAGATCTGAGGAGCAGAACCATATTTCTCAGAAAATCAACCAAAGTTTAGAATGCCAACACAATAAGCAGAAGGTGACTGACATCCGGCTGAAAGTGAGGGCCATCCGGCGGAACCTCTGGCGGCACCGAAACAATCCAGTAAATAAATCATTATTGATATAGACTACTGCACAGATAACACAAGAAAATTGTTTTATTCCTTTGTTCACAAAGATTCCACTGGGGTTTTGTTTTAAGTTAATTGGAAACATACAGTTGCGTTGTTCTTCTGGTTAGGCAGGGAAGATGCTGTGACGCCTTACGCTAAGGCCAACTGTAGCTGCAGGCTGTAATCTAAAAATGTATGTTAATGGTACAATGGTGGAATATTGGAAGATCCTAACACACTACCAGTATTTTTAATGCCACTGACATGCATGTAAGCAGTGTTTGAGGGGAATTGATAAGGGTGTCACGATTTTGATATTAAATCAAAATTGACTATTAAAATTGAAAATGAATTCATAATCTGGAATATTGAATAAAAAAATTGAACATTGCCATGTCTTAATCCAAGCATAGGCATAGTGGCCAACGGTTGAACTGCACCCCTCTGACCAAGAAAATCTTTTCCCAGAGACTTTGCATGGCAAAAGAAACGTCTATATTTTCAGCAGATAATTCTTTTTGGGGTACATCGACTTACCAGCCCGAACACTTAAAGGGTTCTGGTTTAAAACGTCACGTTTAAACATTTAAACATTGCAGCCAAATCCAGAGTTATTAAACTAGGCATGATGAACATGCACAACGAACGCGAGCAGACCCGCAGCACTGCGCCCGCCCACGTTGCCCTACATGCCTCTATTTCATGTTTTGCCAGGCGGTAAAAACATACGAGTTAAAGTTCTGCTAGTCGTTTCAATAGTCACAGCCATTCAAAAGAAAAGATAGAATGGCAACTGGCAACAGAAGCAGATGCAGGAGACCAATCAACAGAACTTCTCTTTCAGCGACGTCACCGGTGTGGAATTATTTCAGATTTTCCAGTGAGTTATGTTGTGGACAAAAAAACTATGTAACCAACAACAACAAAGACTACTCTTCCGTCTTCATTTGGAATTAAACTCCAACAACTCAACTAAACATATCTGTCTTTAGGAAGAACATAAGAGAATGACAAGATAAATCATCTCAGGGGATAAATAGTAATTATCTGTGTGATCTATGTTCAACTATTCGGAAATAGTTTGTTAAGACACATAATTGTTCAGAGAAGACTATGGACATAGCTATTTTGTTTTTTATTTTTTTATTTGTGAACTTGAATGTAATCTTCTGTGAAGAACACTGCAGTTACAAGAGAAACTAGTTGGCAGATTTATGTCCAATTGACAATAAGCTACTGTAACATTATAATTTATGTTGTTAATAAATGTTTTAAATGTGACAATGTAGTGTAGTAAATTTCAAACAAAGGTTAGATCTATTGCATAAATGTCTAGTCTAAAAATGGCATAGCAACCTGTGCTTTAAAAGAAATAAATGTAAAAATTGAGAATTGAATCAAATTGTGACCTTAGATTGGAAAATGTAATCAAATTGAGGATTTGTGACACCCCTAGTCATTGAGGAGTTTGCCACAAACTATATTTATTAAAGTGTGTTTAGGAATCTACTGTAGAAAAGTATGGATTAGAAAAAAATGTAATACATATTTAAATTCTGTATCTATTCAAATTCATCATTTTATTCACTCAGTGATATATTTAAGTAGCGTGTTCTACAAGAAATCCAGCATGGGGTTAGGTATAATACAGTATGAAACTGGCAGATATGACAACCTGTGGTTCTCCAACACAGGGAAGAAATGCAGGAGCTACTACAGATGGGTTGACCTCTGTGCACAAGTCAGACAGGGTTACACTGCACATGAACAGCTTCAAATCCCAACTCAAGTCCTGTAGAAATATTAAGAGGAAAAATGAACACAGAAGAGGAGAAGAAGAGGGTGAATGAGGGGGGAAGGTGGAGGCTGCAGACCTTCATTACCTCCAATAAATTGTAAAATTGGCTGGTATATTTCTTGTGTATTTCACAATCTTAGGAATCAAGACGCCACACATTCTCAAATCTGTACAATAACAAATACATAGTGTATGCAGAATATAAAAGAAGAAAGACATTTACTTCTGAAGCTCTTACAATAAAATAAACAGTAAAACATATGAAAATCTTACATCAAGTGGACTGCACTTCTTGGTAAACCAGGATGACATTGTTTACGTAAGATGTCATGCTGAATAAAGACCAAGTAAAAATTCCCCATTCCCCAAAATAAGTACTTTATTATCTACATCATTTGTGCATATCCATACAAAGTTGTTCTCCCACTGCAACAGCATGTTATTACAAGGAAATGCACGGAACAATAACAGGAGTAGACAAAACAAACATGCTGGTAATTGTTTTTGACTCAGTCCATGAGTACGAGGGGGTGCTTACTTAGCTCATGGTCCATTGCTTTAGCTGAAATCTCTTTGTCAAAGTCCAAGTATAGTTTAAAAGCTTCATTTTATCCTCCAAGTTTAGCTTCTTGTACTGTGTTGATGTGTTTAGAATCTAGACTCACCTGCTGTCTTTTCAAGTATCACCCTGGCAGGTGCCTATGCACCTGCCAGGGTGATACTTGAAGATATATGAAGATATTATTGCACGTTATATAGAGTTATTGCACTTCACCCAATTATCACCCAACATTAGTGCCTGACCTCACTAATTCTATTGTTGTTTAATAGAGCAATTTACTGGAGGCGGGTTACAAAATCTTGTTAAAAAGCTTTCACCGAAAAGTGGAGGCCCAGTAAAACATTTTATACAGATAATCACAAATAGGTGTAATGTGTCCACACGTGTGTCTATATACTGTACACAGTTCACCATTTCACAAATGTTACCCCAGTTCAAAATCTAAAATAAGAACATAGGAGAGTTTCTGTGATGTGCACAGTGTTGCCATAGGGTGCTGATTCAGCTCATGTTGGTACTATAAGAAAGCTTGCAGTATCCAGATCTAGGAGTGTGTGCCAGTTTCTGTTTTACTGTAAGTGAAGCAGCTCCAGAGGAAGAAAACGTATCCTGAACCATTAAAAAGGTTCAAATTGCACTTTTATCAACCTTAGTTTTTGTTTTACCTGTAACTCTTGGCGGTCAACTGATACATGGAAGAGATACAGTAATGTCTTCCCTTGTTGTCAACCTTTCCCCTTTTCATTAAACCATTCATGTAAAACATAGTCGTTTCCAAATACAAATCACTTTGTGAGATGACATTTTAGACGTCCCCATCTCCCTACACACAGACATGTTTTACTCATTCCATGCTTGGCATTGTGGGCTACTCAAAACAACTTTTTAATAGCTAAAGGATAAAGATAGACACTACCATTAAACTGGAAGCCACCTGTTATTAAACACCGTGGAATAAAAAAGATGACCCTCCATACCTTTAATGGAAGAGCTAAGACTACCTCTCCCAGTTCTTTTTTAAGAGGGTGACTCTAAAACAATGACAAGGATTAAGGAGAAGATTTGGGACAATATATCCTTTATGGCCATGTTGGCCTTACTGTCCTATTCTCTATGCAGTGATACCGCTATAAAAAATTATATATTTTTTTAGGGCAGGGCAAGTTAACGCATGATTATTATTGAAGTTGCACAGCAGTGGAATGTGTGAAATAAAGTCACCGCAGTTAGCACAGATAGTACAAATAGATACAAAATCAGATCGCTGCTGCGAGACATCTGCCTTTTGATCATGTCCCCTGCTTTGCGCACGGTCTCCAGCGTTCTGTCACAGTTCTGTTACAGCGTGTTGGACAGTGTCCCTCAGTGTCTCTGCTTAACAGCGAGTTTGACAGTGTCCTGCGAAGTGCAAAAAAAGTTGTGGGGCTCTAAACCCAGTCCAGCAAGGCTGCAGAGTTAGAGCAACAACAGAAGAACGTGGACATAAGGAGTCGTCACTTATGCAACACGTTCCAACCAGATGGAATTCATCTCTGGACATGATAAATACATTATGTTTAAGTTGAGATGTACACTAAATATTTGATTTAACTGCTACTTTATAAACATAATGATGGTAAGTTTTTGCAGAACAAATGTTACTGCACTTTTGTTCATATGGCAGAACATTTAAAAAATAACTGCACTATATACACTACTTTGGAATTTATTATTTCATTTTACAATTAATCGGGGAAATTATGCGATTACTCACGATTAAAAAATGTTATCGCTGCCCAGCTCAATTCATTCACCCAAACATTTGCCTTTAAAAAAAAGGCAAATGTTTGGGTGAATGAATTATGACAAGACCAACTCAAAGCATGATAATCTATTAATTTTAGTCATGGTAACATACTGTTGCATGGCACCTTTCCAATATTTACATGCTCAGAAGGCTCTGCAGCTGACAACTGTAGATTAATTCCTCAAAGAGAACGCCTAAATCCCCATGACAGCTAACACTGCTTTTCTCCTTCATATGTTATGGCTCAGTGCCAGATATAAAACATATTTACTTATCATTATGGTGTGGTGTTAAGATGTCAAGAAATAACAACTGATTAATGCTAAAAATGCTGGCATCGGACATCTTTTTTAGATTACCGGTTTGTCAGAGCACAAGCACCGTGGCTTAAATCTGCACAAGTGAAGGACAGTAGTGCAACAACAAGCTGGATTTAACAAAATCCAAATTTCCAATCTTGTCAGCATATTATGCTAATAATAAAGGGGATGTTTTCACGCTGGCCCACTCTGACTGATGATGGCTACTTACAGAGGAACTGCTTCATGAATTTGCATAGCACATGTCATTCATCTCTTCCAGTTTACAGCTGGAACTGAGGGTGAGGCACACTTCACGTTCAAAGACTGTACAAGAGCTAATCAAATCTCTCACTTAGTGCCTAGGCCAATACTGCACAAGAAACAGAGACTTCCCTGACACAGGGTCACAGCTTGCTGTGCCAGGCACCTGGAGTTGGAAATTCTGAAAACCGAGTGGCTATTTTTGCAGAAATGTACTTAACCCTGAACGTATATATATAGATGCCTACATTGATTGTCATTCATTGTTTCATGTATGTTTAACGATGTGTTACTGTACAATTTTTTCACACACATGATTGCTTATTTTGAGTAATTATTGTGAATGCGCTGATAAATTAATGTAAATAAATCATGCTTGTTTTCTTTGTGATGAGTTTTGTTTAGTTTTAACAGCTAGCACCTAGCCTTGTCAAATCTGGTCCAGGCACTGTGGATTTCTGGTGTGTCCCATGACTTTCTCTCCCCCTGATAAGGACAGAACAGCAACTTTTTTGATTTATAAATTACATTTTTCAGTAATAATTGATGTAAGTGTTTTCGTACTGTGTATCTGCTTTGCCTCATGTTTGAAAGGTACTTTTGCTCTATTTTATAAAAGGAAGAAAAGGAGTATGTTACAGTTGAAACATCCCTGTTTGAAGTCACAGCTCCTTTAAACCCATTGATCCTCACTCACAATTCCCCACACCACCATCCTCACTAATGACAACTTCCCATCTTCCATGGTCTAATTCGAACTCCATTTTATATATTCTACAAAATATTAGGATTTACTGCTCTTCCCTTGAATAGATTGTCTGGATCAGTTACGCAAGTTAGGAGTCATCATTTCAACAGATTCACCCACTAATTTCATCCGTGAAAGGGAGGAGCCAGGATTTAGATGGATTCTTGAGCTCTGAGCCTAGTGAGACCTGTCTTATGCAAAAAAAGGTTTTAGAATAATCATAAAAGGGAAGAAGGGTATTACACTTAATGATTTGGTTAATGACTTGTGTGCAGAGCTCACTTTGTCAGCAGCTCAAGTCCCTCCCTCCCCCCCAAAAAAATAAATATTACCCACCTTTTTCATTGTTGTTTTCCATTCACAGATAATGTCAAGCTTTGTTTAAGGATAGATATTTTAAAGAGGCAACACTCCCTCGCCATCCCTGAAGACTCTCTCATTGAAAATGCACAAGGAAGAGGGGAGTGTGGTAGTTTCACACCGATTAAAACCATCTCCTGAGCTCTAGATGCTGCTGTACTGGCAAACCTGTTATGCTCTTCTTCAGTACTTTCACAGCTCAGCATGAATCCACTCAGCTAAAAGGATTATAATAAACTTCCAACACTTTCAAAGGTGCTCCTCAAACGCTTCTCCAAGCTGGGTGAGCGGTATAGACACTTAAACTGGCCACTGTGCCGAACCACAAAAACCACACTGTAGGCCTATTCATTGCTAGCAGGCTGTCTTTAAGGGAGTATAAAAGGATTCAAGACTTAAATACATCGAATAGTGGAGCAGAGTCCCAGAAACCTGTGACTGCAGCTTTGACAAGGTGATGAATGTTTTTTTTCCTCTTTTGAGCTGCACGGATCTGTTGTGTGTAGCCTTTTGCCATTTCTGGGTTTATAAATGGATGTATATTTCTTAAGAAAAAATGCTCATGCAATTCAGTGACTTAGGTGTATAATTACATCAATGAGTTTAGTGAGTGTTTTGAATTAGCATTAAGCATGGACTAGTCAATAAAACGGCAAAAGCATTCATTGAACCAAAAACAATCCCTGAGGAAGGTAAGAGCATTAAAATCCGTAGTCAAATTTTCATTAGCCGCTCTCAGGAAAAAAAGCATTGTATACAGTGTGTATTTATTATATCCAGTGCCTTGCGAAAGTATTCGGCCCCTTGAACTTTTCGACCTGTTGCCACATTTCAGGCTTCAAACATAAATATATCAACAACACTTGGGACACAATCATGAAGTGAGACAAAATGTATTGGATATTTCAGACATACAAGGAATTTGTATTTGGAACATCGTTGCTCACAGTGCACTCACACATACAAAACAACCAAACAATATATACACACCAATATACTGTATACATACTCTAAACAGAAACAATATAGAGACAAAAGTGCAATGAAGAGTGCACTAAAAATTATTAAAATGTGGAGCATAGGGCAAAGGATGCTAAGATAAATAGTATTATGTTATTATATTACAATATGAACAGTATATGTTGCTCTGCATGCACACACTGACCAAATTATTATTTATAATTATTAATTGCAACAGTTTTGTTTTTGCCCTCATTTTTTATGAGCTGAACTCAAAGAAGACCACAAAACTAACTAATAAACTAAGACTTTTTCTATGTACACAAAAGGCTAATTTCTCTCAAATATTGTTCACAAAGCTGTCTAAATCTGTTAGTGAGGACTTCTCCTTTGCCGAGATTATCCACCAACCTCACAGCATGATTATTGTACAGGTGTGCCTGGCTGGCCACAATAAAAGGCCACTCTGAAATGTGCAGTTTTACAATATATGCTGCTTTATATTGACAGGACCTGGAACATACTGTCGTATACGCCAATCCAGAGCATCCCAAACATTGTGTCAATGGGTGACAAAACCAGTGAGTATGCTGGCCATGCTAGAACTGGGATATTTTCAGCTTCCAGGTGTTCAGATCCAAAGTGGGGCCGTGCATTCTCATGTTGCAACATGAGGTGATGGTCGTGGATGAATGGCACAACAATGGGCCTCAGGATCTCGTCAAAATATCTCCGTGCATTAGATCAATGTAGTGAAGTAAAATGCTGGAGCAGCCACCCTTCACTTTACCAGCAGTATTAACAACAGATGAAGCCACTGTGTCTTGAGAAGCTTGTTTTATTGTTCACTTTTAACTGACTTTAAATTGTCTTTGCCATCTCTTTTTCCTTTAGATTTTCCTCACAGCTGCACTGATATGCTACTCTCACTCCGTTACTTCTCATTCTGACCAAACACAAAAGCTCCTCTATGAAGGAAAAACCCTTAATGTAAAAAAAGCTCACACAAGTACGATGCATCCCCTGGGTGTATGAGTTTACTGTGTCTCTTAGGATTTTTAATGTATGTAGAAACAGGAGGCATAGCAACATCACTACATTTGAGGTGCTGGAACTGGCATTTTCTTTGGCATTCTGCTTTAAACAGGATTTAAACGACTAATGAATTACAATTAATTGTTGATTCATTTTCTGCTGAAATAAATTAACCCACTAAATATTTCAGCTGTACTTATCACAGAGAACTCTTTTTAGTTTTAGTTGCAGGACTTTCCTTTAACTTATCCACGCCATGCACACAAAGTTGCATGTAGCATTGTCTTTGCGTTCCTTCTCCCTGTCACTCCAGCTATTGCATCTATCTGTCAACTTTCACATCAAAGCAACCCTGATGGGCTTCATAACCTATCCTCATCACAACAGGAGATGTTGCCTTATTAAAAAATAACATGACCTGTTTTATGAGGCAGAAAATGTTTGGAGAAACATCTGTGAAACAAGTTATGTATTAAATATGTAGGAGCTACATTCAAAATTCCTTTTTGCATGGGATGGCAGATCTATAAAGAGAATTCAGAGTGCGGGCCCCCTAGCTTATTTAAGTCCCGCCATTCTCCCTGACAGTCGAAAGTGAATGATCTCGCTCTCTGTGCCTCCCTCTTGCTATTGTCTCAATTCTGTGGGGATAAAACAGTCAAAATGTTCCTATCACTACCAGAAATTAGTGACTCATGATGGTCTCTGATCGTTTTAGAAAACCAATGGAAAAAACAAAGCATTGGAGGGTTTTTTTTGTACTCTGCTCTTCCTGAAAGCATTTGCACAGGCTAAAGAGTTCATTAATGCCGTTTTTGTTCTGAAGTCGAGGCCACTGGAGACATCCTGAGAAATGAAGGATGGATGGGGGTGTGCTGCAGTAGAGGAGCAAAGTGAGCACAATACGAGTAGATAGATTAAAGAGGCTGGATTTCAAAGGCTTCTTTATAACCTATTACTGTAATGTTGCTTAATCCTTTAGAATTTCATTTAACTGATATTTAGGGCTCAACCAACAATGTCTGTAAGGATCCATAGACTGTATTAACATGGACAGCCTGTACGTGACGTCACCCATTGGTTTCTGAAGAGTCCAAATGAAGCTAAAAGTGGGCAGCTGCCATGTTGGCGGTGCTGAGGTCAGGAGGCCGAGTGTAGGTGGAGCTGAGGCAGATAGGGTGGGCTGAATGATGCCTGGTTGCTGAAACAACGCCCACGTGGCTAAAAGCTTCCAAGCTAGCAATGGCTTCAGTCTATGGCTAATTAACGTTCTAATAATGCTAATGAACGTAAAAAAAAATATTAGAATTTCTCTCATGGGCTATTTTCCATTCCGCTTAAACACTCCCAAGAAACTCCAGGATACAGCTGCTTCATTTCCATGAAGTTTACTGGGAATTTTGTGACACTGCAATACAGAGAGAAGTCTATATTATAAATCAAACCCAAATGCACAATATCAGTTTAAATAGCACCGCTTAGCTTATATGGCACTGTAGCCTATATGAACAACACAATCAAGCTAGTAAAACAACCAGCGGCAAGAAAGCTCACTTACCCTAGCACAAACAAATTAGATTCTTAGCAGCCTCAATATGGTTACAAAACTAACAATGAGCAATAACCTAATGTTACACGATGAGAAATACTCACAGACGTTGACTTAGCAAAAAGGG
This sequence comes from Etheostoma cragini, assembly GCF_013103735.1. Classification (NCBI taxonomy): domain Eukaryota; kingdom Metazoa; phylum Chordata; class Actinopteri; order Perciformes; family Percidae; genus Etheostoma; species Etheostoma cragini. The sequence goes on from NC_048408.1 coordinate 14,545,659, forward strand.
AGAAGGAAAAGCGATCCACTCAGAAACAGACGACTGGTAGACATTCCTGTAACTGATTACCGCATGGCAATTTTACTTGATGGATCAGCACATTTTTACTTGATGGATCAGCACACAATAGTCTAAGTTGGTGAAGTGAAATGGTAAAAAATATATACATAAAACTATTTTTTAGAAATAAAGAAAACTGAAAACTGGCATGTGTGTATGTCTTCACCCCCTTTGTTATGAAGCCCATAAAAGGCTCTGGTGCAACCAATTACCTTCACAAATCACATCATTTGTGAAATAATGTACAACTGTGTGCAATCTAAGTGTCACATGGTATGTCATTACATACTACCACACATTTTTTGAGAGGGCCCAGAGGCTGCAACACCTAAGCAAGAGGCACCACTAACCAAATAATGCCATGAAGACCAAGGAACTCTCCAAACAAGTAAGGGACAATGTTGTTGGCAAGTCCAGGTTAGGTTATAAAAAAATCAAAATCTTTGAGGATCCCAAGGAGCACCCTCAAATCTAACTAGGACTGCACAATTAACTGAATTTTAATCACAATCACGATTTTGGCTTTCCACGATCAAATTTGCGTTATTGAGGGATAACCTCCTCTGGTTCTCAGGTTAACACCTATCGTTAACCTGACGACTCCTCCTACCCCCCTACCCAACCTGTAACCTCTGTGTGCCTCACTGCTGACCAGGGGAGAAGACAGCTGACTAGACTCCACTCTAATAAGGCTGCGGACCCTGATGGTGTCCGTCCTGACGTGCTCAAAGCCTAAAGACTCAACAAACTGATCCACAAGGCCAGTGACGTTGTGGGGGTAGAGCTGGACTCTCAGTTGGTGGTGTCAGAGAGAAGATGCCGTCCAAACTACATTTTATCTTGGACAATGTCTCACACCCACTCCATGACTTGCTTCTCATACACAAAAGCACTTTCAGTGCAAGACTTATTGACCCAAAATGCACCACAGGAAGTCATTCCTGCCTGTGGCCATCAAACTTTATAATTCCTCCCTCTAAGTGTCTGACACACAGACAGTGAGTTGGAAACTGGACAATATTATCTGTTTTGTGCAATAACACTGGCTTAAAATTTAATGCTACTATTTGTTCATTATTACTGTTCACCATTACAACTTCTTAATTAAAGTACCAGTAAACTCAACATTTTGTCCCGTCTGTGTTTTTCAGACAACAGCAGTGACCAGTGCTAGTTAGTGTCAGTTAGCTCACAGGACTCTAGGGTGCAACTAACATTTTTCCTAGATTGCACCGGTGCATTTAATGTGCTTGCATCCGATGCCTCTCCACAAACAAAGCAATGTTGTTTATATCAATAGGGTTTAATTTTGTGTTACATGACCCATTTCTTCTGTAAAGCCGTGCCTGTGTTTGGATCTCTCCTCTTACTCTCCATGCAGCCCCGCACCCATTCACTCACACACGGCTCCACGGCAACATGGAGAGACACAGCGGAAACAGCACCAGTCCACACGTCTGAAATGTATCTACAGTTTTTGTTATTGTTATTAACACAGCTGTATATTGTTAAGCATGAGTGGCAAACCTGTATTTGTACCAGTGTTTCCGCTGGTAACTCTGCTGTCAAGGCCGCCATGGCCAAAAAACACGGAAGTACTGAATGCAACTAACTTTGGTTCATAGAGTAATAGCGCGTGAGACGGAGCCTGCTGGACCTGGGTGAGAGAAGTGACCCATGGCCAGAATATCAAAGTTAATAAAAATTCAGCGAATTAACAATACAGACATTTTATACATACGATGTGTGTAACTCTGGTGACCCGCCATTCAACCCGTGCTGAACCCATTCATAATGAGTCAGCCGTCACTCTGTGATTAACATGGATGTGAAAGCATAAATAGCCTATGTGACAATAACATTTGTTTTGGTTAAAATCAACAAATAATCGTGATAATTAATCATGACCTCAATATTGATCAAAATAATCGTAAATATCATTTTGGCCATAATTGTGGAGCCCTAATCATAACCAAATGGAAAGAACATGGCACAACAGCAAACCTGCCAAAAGACGGCCGCCCACCAAAACTCACGGGCCGGGCAAGGAGAGCATTAATCAGAGAGGCAGTACAGTGACGTAAGGTAACCCTGGAGGAGCTGCAGAGTTCCACAGGATTATCTGTACGTAGGACGACTATAAGCCGTACGCTCCATAGAGTCAGCTTTATGGCAGAGTGGCCAGAAGAAAGCCATTACTTTCAGCAAAAAACAAAATGGCACGTTGTGAGTTTGCGAAAAGGCATGTGGGAGACTCCCAAAATGTATGGAGGAAGGTGCTCTGGTCTGATGCAACTAAAATTGAACTTTTTGGCCATCAAAGAAAACGCTATGTCTGGCGCAAACCCAACACATCACATCACCCAAAGAACACCTTCCCCACAGTCAAACGTGGGTGGCTGCATCATGCTGTGGGGATGTTTTTCAGCAGCTGGGAATGGGAAACAAGTCTGAGTTGATGGAACAATGGATGGTACTGAATACAGGGATTTTCTTGAGCAAAACCTGTACCACTCTGTACGTGATTTGAAGCTAGGACCGAGGTTCGCCTTCCAGCAGGACAATCACCCCAAACACACTGCTAAAGCAACACTTGAGTGGTTTAAGGGGAAACATGTAAATGTGTTGGAATGGCCTAGTCAACGCCTCAATCCAATGGAATATCTGGGGTCAGACTTAAAGATTACTGTTCACGAGCGCAAACCATCCAACTTGAAGGAGCTGGAGCAGTTTTGCAAGGAGGGCAAAAATCCCAGGGGTAAGATGTGACAAGGTCGTAGAGACTTATCCAAAGCGACTTGGACCTGTGAATGCCGCAAAAAGTGGCTCTACTAAGTATTTACTTCAGGGTGGTGAATAGTAATAATAATGACTTTTTTAAACCATATTTGTTGTTTGCTTCACTTTTACTGTATATACACTGGCAACAGCATTCCACACATTTGATATGGCGGTTTTCATGATGGTTTGAACCCATCTCTGTATTTCTAGTGACATCAGTCTCCTCTCTGAGGGAAAGCATTGGCTCAGTTTACACAGAAATGATTCAAACATTATGTACACAAATAGACCGGACACCTGCTGTGATTGCTCAAAGAGAGAACATTCAGAAATATGTACACCATGCAAATGTAGACATCAAGAATTGCTCCCTATTGAGTACAAACAATCACACACAAATGAAAAATGTAACTAAGCAAGTTGTGCCACAATGGCAATTTTGCTGATCCCCAATTTGACTTCAAATTGGAAATCAAAGGGGCCTCACTACCAACATTTAACTTGCTGCTCTCAGAAGCAAAACCCCAATATTGAAACACACTGGAGATGTTAGATGGATGCTTTATTTTTCCTAGATTACAGAGAACGTGTGTGTATGTGATCTATATATTATTTAACATACTTTATTAGGGGTCCAAGCCCGAGGCTGTGGAAACCGCGTAGCTTTGCTACTGCGGTTCCTACAGCCTCGAGCAGGGCTGTAGATTGTTTTCCTAAGGATTGTTTTTTTCCTTCTTTTTTTTCTTGTCAACCTAAAACTCCCGCTACAGCCTAAACCCTACATGTTGGAGGGGTGCCATTTCCAGGACTGGTCCAGAACTCCGGAAGGATCTCAAACGCAAGAATGGACCCACTTCCACCACCAGGTGGCGCTACATCATAAAAACGCTTTTGGCCCTATAACTCCCACAGCGTACACCAAACATTAAAAAAACATTTATATCCACGTGTTATCTGGATCTAACTGAATTGCCTAATATGGGCCGCACCCATTTCCGCCTAGACTTTTATGTGTGAAACATCGTGATTTATCAAAAACTTTTTCAACATCCTACTAGACTGTGCAACCAATCTGCACATAACCTGGCAGGTAGCATCTCCAGACTGAACAGACAAAAAGTTATGAAATAATTTGTATGGGATAAAAACTGCACATATTACGCATATAAAAATGTTTACAGAGTTGCCAAGTCGTAGCATGAAGACCTGATGACTTGGCAACTCTGTAAACATTTCAAATTTAATAAATTCTAAAATGGATGAAATCATGCACAATAAGTGTCTTTCTTTAAGGTTTAGTTAACTTTACATTTCAAAATTTGGATGGATGTATGCCTATATGGATAGAACTAAGAATACATGTATACTGTATACATTTGTACTGTACAGCGTATCCCACAGGTTGAAAATGTACTCATGGTGGTGGCTGGCGCAGGATGTTACGGTGCGGCGTGTGATGGCAAGGTTAATTATCAAACTAGTAAAACAAAGGTTTATTACTTATTTATTGAAAACAATGACTGCAACATTAACAGATAATTTAGAAAGAAATAACTAAAAAAACTAGAATGTCACACACATTAAGTGTAGCCTATGATGTGTTTTGTGAATTAAAATCAGGTTGGTTCTTCATAAAAGTTATGGTTCATAGCTGACTACCCAGAGCCCAAATGTTGTATGTATTAACTTAACCTGAAAACCATAGCCTACTATGAACTAACACAAATTGACTTATGTTGTAATAAATCTCAACTTTGTGTGCTCGGCATGTTTCCTCCTGACTCCTGTTAAATCAGATTACAATAAGGCTTACAAAGTTAATTCTTGCTCATTTTGTTTGTTATAGATAATGGTTTCGGAAAGTGTGAGAAATGTGTCCAATGTTAGTTGTTAATATCTTATCTCAACAGATATCTCTCATTCAGACAACTATGGATTGCAGTTCAAAACCTTTACAGCCATTTTCCGGGTCTGATTTGAGCTCAAGTCTATAATAAAATCAAATCGGTACGGGCAGGGAGACCAAGACAAAGCGGCGGAGACAGCAGCATGGAGTGTGAAAAAACAGGTTGATAGAGGACATTCGAAGCGCTGTCGCAGCGGTGCGCCCGCGGCGGTTTTACTGGTGCCGATTCAGTATAGTTAATCCCAAGGGAAGCCACACACAGCAGCTTGCTACAACCAGCCTCTGAGCCTGAAGTGAATCGTTGGTGATGTCACACACATCAACTTCAGGGTTCTTGGCCTGTGTAAGCTATAAACACATCACTGATTAGAAAAAACATTTGTATTTTATAAACTTGAGCGGGTCTCAACCTACCTGGGTGGGGCACCAAAATAGAACCAATGGGAAACAGTGCTGTATGACTGTGTATTTGTTAAGAGCTTAAGGTCTTGAACACAGAGATTAACCGTCTGTGGATTTTAAGCATGGTGATCTCTGGCCTTTGGTCTGCTGCACCAGAATGTCTACTGTCTTTGCGCCTTGAATGAAATGTCTCAGTGACTGCTGGTGAGATAAAAGGCTCCATTTTGAAGTGGTTAGTGCTGGTGTGCTCGACCGGCTGTCTTATATTCCTCCTCCTGTCAGAAACACTTGGCTGGACACGTGTGAAAACCCCACTGCCATCTGGAGCCTGTTAGCACATCAAAAGGCTGCTCTCAGACCATAGGACATTTCTGAGGCTCTTATTGTCCATTGCATTGTGTACAATTTACTTTGAGGCTCAGAGTGGCTTAAAGTAAACAGGGACAAAATGCATTAATAGCACTTTGAAATAGATACAGCAGTGTTACTGAAGCATACAGACGTCTCCGACAGCTGTGGAGTTAATATGTATATGGGAAAACTGCAATGCGTGACCATGGTGGGGATACACCTGGGGCTAACTTGATGAAGATAATGCTTCACTTTAGATGCCACATTTTTTTTATTTTAGTCTTTTTTTAGCTGTCCATTAAGTCTTTTTAAAACCTAAAAGCCTCATGCTCATCAAGTGCCTGTTGTTTGGATGAAGAGCCATTACTTTCACATCTGGGAACCAAAACAATAGCATCACAATAAGATTGGATGGGGTGGGCTCTCTGTGCAAACAGATTTTACTTAGCTCTCTGCAGCAAGCTGCTATAAACACAATTAAATCAAATGGAAAATGTAGCCAAAACAATCAGTCGTCACCAGTTTGGGCAAAAAAAACATTATGGGGAAAATTACCAGATAAAAGTTTAGAAATAACTAAGTTAATTCAACACATAAATTAAAAATACAGAGTAAGAATGTCAAATATTTGCATGTATATACTTTTACTTATTTGCCATTACATTTTGCTGTGTGGATATTAAATTGATATAAGTTATTTAGCGCAAAATAATCGTACATTAGAATTGGGCGGTATCCAAATTTTGATAGTCAAACCTCCTCCCTATTTTACCACGGTATTACCCTGACTAATTAAAAATGATGACGTAAGGCTCAGACAGCGTCAAACTGTTGGCTTGTGCTTACACCGTTCAGAAACTGAATACCAAACACTAATACTGAAACACCTCTCCCTTCTCATGAGGTCAGAGCCCGAAATGCTGCTAAATTGCAGAAGTTCTCTCTCTCTCCCCCATTTTTTTAGTGAGGATGTAGAAGAGGTTTTCTTCTGATAACTCGTCATGAAGACCATGTTTGTACAAGTATCTCTTTATTCTGGAATGGTGGACCACAACTCCAGTGTCGGCCAGGTCTTTCTGGATGGATCGTGCAGTCAAACGTGGGTTTTGACTTGCTTTTCTCATAATCATGCGAGCTGTTCTGTTTGAATATTTTCTCAGTCTCACAGATCTTGCTTTAACTTCCACTGTTCCTGATGACGGCCATTTCTTAATTACATTAACAGAGGACATTGGTCGAATACAATCCATGACAGTGTCAGGTCTCAGCTTTCCAAAGGGGGCGGTGCATGCTATAAACTCTGTAGGGCGCCCAGACTTTTGCAGACGCCATTTTTTTAGTTATCTGTTATTTTGAAAGTGTAAACGATGGAAATAAAATCTAACTTTTTTAGTTAGATTTTAGTTACTTTTTTAACTTTGACACATTATATGAATGTCTTCTCTGTCTGCTTCTTTATGCCCATTACTTCAAATTTTTACCTGGGGTGCCCAAACTTTCGAGCCCCACTGTAAGTAGGCTGCTTTACTGTAAACTGTGTGTTGATTATGTATAGATATTTGACATATAAGTGAATATATCACATGTGAATGTGAGCAAAGCTCCACATGTCTTCCTGACATTTCTTCCAGGCTTTGCTACAATGATAAACGCAAAAAGTAATTTACAATCTAAGATTAAAAATGACTGTTGTTATCATTATCATATAAGCCTATTGTTCATTGTATGCAATGTGGCGCTTAGCAGACTGGCAGGTGCTATTGTGGGCTTGTGAACAGACAGTGTATGAAATGATCAGTCTTAATTCTACCTTTACTTGTAAGTTAAAGACAAACCAAAACGTGTCCAGTTTTTACCAGTTTTTTTATGTAGCCCTAAATCATGGACATGTCTCAGAGAAATTCGCAGAAAAAAAGAAAAAAAAAAGCCTACCTAGATCTGAGTAATCAATAATCAATGACAGGAGAAAATGAAGTAATGCATTATGCAACAAATAAGGGAGGGATGACAGCAAAGCACAAGACAGAGACAAGCATGTTGGTAAGTCTACCTCATCTACACTATATCTTTAAAAGTGCTCCAACGTCTGGTGAACCGTTTTATGAAAGCACTGGAGATATGTCTATACAAAATACTCTTATCTTAAAAAGATGAAATGAAACCTTACTGCTACATTACATTTCACACATTGTAATGCCAAGGCAGCATCTCTGTGCTTGATCCGTGCCAATATCAAATTGGGATTCAATGTCTGTCATTTGAATAACTTTGGCATATAGATATTGCAAAAGGCTTACTCTAGTAGCACTTGAGTGTGTAAAGGTGTTTTATTGAATTGATAAAATGTACAAAATGGGGTTCATTTTCAAGATTGGTCAGTGTTCCTCTAAATTTATGTGTGATGCCTTAATTCCTGTTTCTTTTATTTTTTCATTGCTCAAACATGGCATTAAGTAGACCACATTTCTGTGTTCAGCCTAAATAAGGCATCAACAGTCACCTGTTATAGTGATGGATGGAGCTACTTAAAAAAAAAGTACAGATGAATTTAATGGGCAGTTGAACATTTTAACAGTTATAGGAGCACCTTGATGCCCTACTCCAAGCTCTCACAACACCTGACTGTGCTTAAGTGCTGCCGGAATGAATCAAACAGATTAAAAAGGCATGGTTTGGGGAAAATGAGCACTCTGAATGCTTATCACAGGGACCATCAATGGACAACAGTGAGGTGGTATTATTGTTCACATTTCCTCCTGTGTGTAATCCTAAAGTGAACAGATTTCATTATCCCTGATAAAAGACACACCAAGAGGGCCAAAGCTGACATATGGAGTATTAAGTCTCCAGACAAGTAGTTCATTTTTCTCTTAGGACTTAATTTCTTTGAGAGCTGCAGACAAGCTAGTTTATAATATTTAATAGAACTGAGCTGAAGACAGATAACCTGTATGCTTACATAGGAACAAAACAAACTAAGAAATAATGAACAATTCAATCACTTCTTAAAAGATAAAAAGTTGAATAATTGTCCTTTAAATTGGTTGTTGATTCTTATGTTTTTCAAAAATGGATACATGTACAGCAATATACTTGATTCCAGTTTAAGTAATCACACAGAGAACCAATCGTTGGTAGGAAGTAGTGGCCTGAATGTTAGAAAACCCAGATTATAATAAAAGTTAAAAGTTAAACATAAAATACTTGCAATGAAGCAGAAATAAAATGTAGCTTGTCTATCAGTCACATCCTCACACTCCTGTCAGGCTCTTGAAAGTAGTCAAATTTATTTTCTTATGACACTGTAAAGGTTGTCTTTTTGTGTATTTGAGCTCCTCATCATCCTTGACACCAGCAGTTGTCTTCTTGACAGATGATTCAGTCCCTGGCGTGTTTCTGCAGTCAAATTCTCAAGACACTCTCAATTTTTACTTTACTTTTCACCCATTATCGTTTAGTATGGATTGTAAGTAAACGTGTTTATAAATACAAGAATAACTAAAACGTGTGCACTCCATCAACTTGGGATGCTTTATTATGAACGACATAATCACGATTATTTGGGTCAATATTGAAATCACAATTATTCACAATGATCACTAACTTTTGGAAAGATGTTGCATTTAGTGAACTTGGAAAACTTTCCCAGTTGAACTTCTGCACGGCATTTGTCATATAACGCATGCTTGTCATTCAGAACACAAGACTAAATAAGTGTTTACTTGCCAACCGTAAAATGCAAAATAGTTTCTCGATTACTCCGTTGTTGGGTACCTTTGACTGTGGTTAACAACCATCTTTAAAGAGATCACGGAGCATGTGACCTCTGAGACAAAAGGTAACCACAAGGCTCACAAGCGGCCTAAGCACTCATTCAAACAAAGAGAATGAGGCCTCCAGGCAAACTCTAAAGCCTAAAAATCCCACCATGAGAAAAACGGCGGGAGAACTACAGAAGTTACTACAGAAGAAGTAGTTCACACCTACATGTTACCTGCAAGAACACTGATTTACTATTGGCCAGGGTCCCTGAATGCAGCAGGGGGCTCTGACCAGGTGACTTAAGGAATAAAAGTCCCTGTCACCTAGGTCTGCACAAGTATGGCCAAAATGATAATTGCAATTATTTTGATCAATATTAAGATAAAGATTATTTGTTTTAAACCAAAAAGATTTTATTGTCACATAGGCTATTTATAACTGCTTTCACATCCATATTGTGCTATATTCCTCTTATATTGAAGTTGTGTGTTGTACGTACATACAGCTGCAACACATGTTAAAAAATAGCCTAGCATATGTTTTATAAAAACATGTATCTCTGAGAAAGCTCCTTCACTTGTTTTCTGCTAAACCACTCGCAGAGTGACGACTGACTCATTATGAATGGTTCCAGCAGCTCCGTCTCACACGCTATTATTCTACGAACTGAAGTTATTTGCATTCATTAACTTCTTCTGTGTTTTTCACCGTGACCGCCGCAACAGCAGAGTTACCAGCAGAAACACGGGTACTAAAACAGGTTTGATTCTCATGCTTAACAATACACAGCTGTGTTAATAACAATTAAAACTGCGGACAAATGTCAGAAGTGTGGACAGGCGCTATCGCCACTGTGTCTCTCCATGTTGCCGGGGAGCCGTGTGTGAGTGAATGGGTGCGGGGCTGCATGGAGTGTAAGAGGAGAAATCCAAACACAGGCATGGCTTTACTGAAGAAATGGGTCATGTAACGCAACATTAAACCATATTAAAATAAACAACACTGCTTTGTTTGTGGAGAAGCAGTGGATGCGAGGACATTAGGTGCACCGGTGCAGCCTAGAAAAGAGGTTAGTCGCACCCTAGAGCCCTATGAGGAAATAGACACTAACTAGCACTGGTCACTGCTGTTGTCTGAAAAACAACACAGATGGGACAAAATGTTGCGTTTACTTATAAACTGGTAAGCCTTTACGTTACTCTGTCCTCTGTGACTGTCTACATTTAAAAACTAAGCTACGCGGTGCAGGGAACAACTCTGACTGGCATATGATCAGACAGTGGTTTACGGACCGGTAAAGTGGGTTTGCGAAAAAAAAAAACGACCGGAATGACGCATTTAAAATATTGCCTGATCACGCAAATTTGATCGAGGTAAGACAAAATTGTGATCAAAATTCCATAAATTCTGCAGCCCTACCCTTTGTAAAGCCTCAGAGCAGCTGAGCTCTAATCTCTGCCCATAGCAGCAGCAGTCAGGGTGCCACCAGCAGGTTTGGCAGCTCCACAACCCCACGGAAAGCTACAGTGATCAGCGTCACTTGCCATCCCTGACCTGCTCTCCCACTTGGGGCTGGCTCGTGCAATATGTGACGTCAGGAAAACATTTCGGGGGAAAACCGATAAGAAAAGGTAACAAAAATGTAACGGAACATTGTAAAAATGTAGTGGAGTAGAAAGTATCATAATTGCTGCGAAATGTAAAAAAAGTAAAAGTTAAAAGTATGCACTATTGATTCTACTTAAGTACAGATACGTGAAGAATGTATTTAAGTGAAGTAACCAAATATTTGTACTTTGTTACATTCCACCACTGTAAATAAGCTACATCAGTAATAGTTACCTTATATAAGTCACTCTTAAAATTTTAAAATAGGGAACAAAGTGTGCTCCTTGCGGGGAAAAAAGAAACAGATATGCCCTGTTCATACTAATCAAATGAACTACACTTTGTGTTCAATTGTAGTCAGATGCTGCATTATAATCCATTATATTTAAAATGTTGAATTGTTCCCCTGACAACCGAATTATTTCTTGACATATATCAAGACGTTTTCACCATAAATTTATACACATCAATCTGTAAATGCTCTGCATATGCATTTTAATAAACAATCTTTTGGTTAGTTTGATTTGGGCATTTAATGTCTTTACTGACAGTTGACATCAGAGAGATTACAGGAAAGGAGCATAAAGCGAGATTGGAAATGACATGCAATAAAGGTCCCCCGCCAAATTAATATGTTTGAGGGCGTGTCTGCATCCATTTAGGGATAACTGGGGCAGTGGAAGTAAGCGCTAATCACTTAAGAACTTGGCTAAATCTAATGAAAAAGAATGCATATTCATATTTCTGTCATAAAACTCATAATGCCCTCCTATTTAGAGCCATACAAGGACAAACCAAGTTATGACAATAACCATGTAGAGTCTCTCATTAAAGTGAATTTCGTTGTCTTTGAAATCAATGTTAAATCCAGAGTACCAAGAGAATAGGATGCAAACACCACACAAAAAAAGGCCATGAATCAATTTGGATGCTTCTTGCTGTGATGATACAATGCCCACCATGGAGTCACTACATCCCCCTTGTAGAATGTGGCATGTACCAACGCTACAGTCAGTATGTGTGTGTGTATTCCTGAACATGTGTGTGCTTGGTACCTGCAGTTAGATTTATTGGATTTGGGGATCCCTCCTGCTGTGTGCTCTGCGGTAGGAGTGGGCTTGACTCAGTTTCTCTGTGTGAAGCTGGCAATGCTTTGGACTGACCTTGCAGTTGAGGTGTCACTATGCGGAGTTGTTGTCATTACTCAATTAGACAGAATTAGGCACTGGCTAACATGACAGTAGCATGCTGTGAAAACTCACTCCAAATTAGATTTTAGGCCTGGCACGGTTTGTTGTAATGGAGCGGCAAAGAAATCAGCCATAACAGATCTGTTTGTATATGGCGATTTAAAGCCTTAGGATATTACTGAACCTGCCTCTTTTACTGTAGGTCTGGCAATGTGAGACTAGTCTCGGCTTGTTGTTTTCTGCCAGGTATTTCTATTTGGGTTTCGAATTAAAAATCTTTTAGTCATCAACATTAACCCAAGCACTCAGTTGGTCTATTTAAAGTAATAAAAAAAAACAAGAGGGAGACAGAGAAGGCACCAAAGTGGACAGGACAAAAAGCAAAACTGAAACTTAAGTTTGTGTCTTGTATGAACAGTTATATGAATGAATCAAACATGGGCTTATCTATCCTTTAAACCAATAACAACTTGTAAAAAAAAAAACACACTGAAATAAAAACCAAATAAAATGGATGTTAAAAGAAAAAAAATTGCACTTCAAAATATATTAAACATTAGGCTAAGACATGAGGAGTGCAAAAGAGATGAAGCAGATGCCTCAACAGGCCATATGCAAAAAGCTCTTTAAAAATAACTTCTCCAGCATAAAGCTTTGTTCAAATAAAGCGAAAGTGAATTGCAGTCTGTGTCCACAGTAGGGTGTGCACCAAGGGCGAGGGCGAGGGCGAGGGCGAGAGAGAGAGAGAGAGAGAGCATTCGCTTAGATGCCGGCTTTTCAACGATACAGAAGGGCAGCATCTCTTTAGCAATGAATCGGACTACACTGTCTGTGAGCGCACACCATTTTGCACTATACTGTTTGTACTTTGTCGACTAAACGCCCCAGTAAAACGGCCCATCTGTTGTAGTTTTTTTTCCTTGCTCAGAAAACTACACCGGATGATTGTGTTTTAGGTGCATATGCATGTTTGTTGTGTTGCTGTGCGTTTAGCTGCTACTGTTTGACAACAAATGAGACATACCGGCTTGCTCAGGTTAAGTAGTTCTCCTACACTGCAGCTGTCGCGTTTGGCTTTGAAACCAATTCCATCTTTTTTATTTATTTATTTTTATTCCTATTTTTATTTTTTATTAAACTCTTAACCAGCGTTTTCTCCTCACACGGCTCTTTTGCTGCACTCTGTGACTGGTCATCCAGTCTCTTTGGTAGAGAGAGAGACGAGAAAAACAAACAAGCATGCACATGGAAATTATTACGGCTGGAAAAACTAACAACCTCATTTTATTTATCATGTGAGGAATTGATTTATTGACTATGGCAACAGGCCTAGCAGCATGACGTATTTCCGAGTAAAATGGAATAGGAATGTAAATTAAATCCTTCGCATTTGATTGGACCCCTAAAGGTAGGCCTCGAGTTTCGAGCCACATAGAAGCTACAGAAGACTGTTGGCTCCACACACACACCTCCCTTACATGTAGTTAGGTCAGTTGGAGTCTGAGAGGGATAAAGAATTAGACCTCTGCCCTATTGTTTTGAAAAATTGCAAAAAGAATTGGAACTTCTTCAAACTCCCTTAAAAGCAGGCTGTACTCTGATACGGAGTTTGACATATATTTGGCATAGGAAGAAATAAATTAACATTTAACAAAAGGAAACACTATTAATACTGGGAAAATGTATTTTTCATTTCACTGGGTCTTTAAGTAAACATATAAAAGTATTAGCAAAATATCAAAATATGTTTTTAGTGCCACAAGTAAACTCAATACTTAATATGCAGAAAGGCTCATTCCAGATTATTTGACTATAATTATTGATGCATTGTGTACATCACTTTAATGTTGCAGCTGGTAAAAGTGGAGTTCATTTTATTTACTTCATCTGGCCTAATGCTGGGTAGTTTTTTTCTTGGCGAGTCCTATTCAACCTATAATAACAAATCAATCATTTATTTTAATTTTATATATTGATTAGATTTTGTATTGCTAATCCAAATATGCAAAGTAACTAGTAACTAAAGCCGTCAAGTGTGGTGGAGTAAAAAGTACATGTCCCTCTGAAATGTAGTCGAGTAGGCCTTCAAGTATAAAGTAGCAAAAAAGAGAAATCATCAAGTATAATTAAATGTACTTTTCACAACTGCTTGGAGGTGAAGGTCAAGAATGAAACCACCGGCAACAAAGTTTACACACAACAATCTGTTATACAATAAAATATAACCAGAAATAGGCGCCGACCAAACAGGAAGAGCGTTACTGAATACACAACTAAATGCATTAACCACAACCCAGAAAGAAAAAAGGTACATGGCCCTGAGTTGGGCCACAGAGAGCAAGAGGTCAACAACAAACAGACCTGTACAACTTAATCTACAGCACAGCCGTTTCGCAAAAACGCCCGTGTTTAGAATAAGCTTTACCCACCTAGGTCGTCCAGGATACCATCTATTAAACAAACAGCTGGAGGAGGTTGTGGAGGTTGACGTGCTGCACCTGGCCCACGTTAGTGGCTCAGGTATTAGCTTAATTAGCTCTGATTGATGTCTGTCTCTAAACTTTGCTGTCCTCTCTTGTTGTACTCGCCTTTTTCAGATTTTTTTTTTTTCCCCTCGTGTGGTGCAGCACATGTTCTCCTAACTGCAGGTGTAACGTTAGTCAAAAGTAAACATTTTTTATCTGCTATTTTTGATGTTTGCTAGCTAAAGTAAAGAGCTTTGTATCCATATCTACGTCCTGTAACGTCCATTATCACCTTAATAGACACAAGTTGGCAGTTCCACCCCAAGTTCCTGAAATAACCTATGGGAAAAACACAGTTTTATTAATTTGGACCAAAACTTTTGAGCGACTCAAAGTCGTTTATAAAAACAGAATTAAACACAATGTACAATACCAATTAATACATTTTGGATAATATATTGTAAAACATTTAAATGAATAGCAAACACATGGATCACAACAGTTTCATTGATTAAAGTGGAAGCTGCTTTCCATTTGCATAATTCCCATCAGCCTGAGCTTTGTTTTGTTTGTGCTAATTAGCAAATATGAGCATACTAACACGCTAAAGACGATGAACATGGTAAAGATGCCTGCTAAACATCCGAATGATAGAATTGTGATCGTGAGCATGTTAGCACACTGATGTTAGCATTTAGGTGTGCCTAATTAGTCTACAGTCTCATAGAACTGTAAGGCTGTGGACTCTTGTTATATTATGCTTATGTACCTATTTTTCATTTTAATGGGTGACTGTATTTAAGGGGCATAGACTTTCAATGTCCTCAATTCCATCCACTCAAGCCCCACGCAGCAATAACACTCTCCAGAATGGCCATGTTTGATGAAACATTAAAAGTGGTTTTATATTATAGTTTGATTTATATTAGTAGTTCTGTGTTTTACTGTTACAGCTGAATTACCCATAAAAAACTGCTGACCCAGCAAAGAAATGTTTAAAATTTCATCAGTGAAACACTTCTTATCCATGCTTTAACCTCTGTTAAAGCACATTTTTTCTGATGGGTAAATATGGACTCCAGCAGATAAGTTCCTCACGTGTCCACTCTCTCTGAAAGCTAATGTTAATTATATATAGTTAATAGTTGTAGGGACGATAATAGTTGCTGATGGAAGGATATAACTCTTCAACATCCTTCTTGTGTGATACAGTTTTCCTTCCGATTGGCTGGACTCAGGCTCAGTAGAGGTCATTCTCTCTTTCCTCATTCAATTTCAGACAGGCATGAATCAAAGTGCGTCTCATGCCATTTTGGGGCGACTGCTGACCACTTTATTATGACCTTGTTCAAATTTGCAAAGCGTATTTTACTCTTTTAACCCTTCAGACAAAAGGATATCACATAACACAATAACATAACAGTACATAATCAACTCAATTGCAACTCAAGTGGCATAGTGACAATGATTTAATCGAAATAACAACATTCCTTGTGCCTGAATATATACAATCATGTTTAATACAAACTACTTTGTATATGGCAACAGCCTGTTAGTTTAGTTGAGCATAAAGAGAAGAAACAGGGGAAAATAGCTAGCCAAGCTCTGAAGCCCATTCATTTACATGTTATCTAATTTGCTGCCATAGTTTTTTTTTTTTAACAGACAGATATGAGAGTGGTCTTATCTAACTGTCAGTAAGGAAGCAAGTAGAAGTGAATAGAAAGTGTATTTAACTTAGGGCTGCACATTAATGGCCAAAATGATAATCACAATTATTTTGATCAATATTAAGATCATGATTAATTATCACAATTATTAGTTGATTTTAACCAAAACAAATTTTATTGTCACATATAACTGATTTCACAGCCATATTGTGCTACACTCATCTTACGTCGAACTTGTATGTTGTACATACATACAGCTGCAACCCGTGCATATGAAAATTATCAGAAATAAATAGCCTAGGATACATTTTAAAAAAGAAGTGTGGACCGGCGCTCTCGCCGCTGTCTCTCTCCATGTTGCCGGGGAGCCGTGTGTGAGTGAATGGGGGCGGGGCTGCCCAGAGAGTAAGAGGAGAGATCCAAACACAGGCACGGCTTTACTGAAGAAATGGGTCATGTAACGCAACATTAAACCATATCGGTATAAACGATATTGCTTTGTTTGTGGAGAGGCAGCGGATGCGAGGACATTAAAAAAATGTTAGTTGCACCCTAGAGTCCTGTGAGCTGACAGACACAAACTAGCACCGTAGAGTAGGGCTGCAAAATAATCACATTTTAATCACGATCACGATTTTGACTTACCGCGATCAACTTTGCGTGATTGACTGTTGTTTTTTATAAACGGGTCATTTTACTTTTTTTGCAAAGCCAATCTACCAGTAAACCACTGTCGGATTATGAGCCAGTCAGAGTTGTTACCTCCACCGCACAGTTTAGTTTCTAGATGCAGACAGACACAGAGGACAGAATAACGGGAGGAACATTCAACAGATGCAGTCGTCTCATGGTTTACCAGTTTACCAGTAAACGCAACATTTTGTCCCGTCTGTTGTTTTTTAGACAATAGCAGTGACCAGTGCTAGTCGGTGTTAGTAGCGTCGGTTAGCTGTTAGCTCCTCTAGGACGCACCGGTGCTAATGTCCTCGCATCTGCTGCAATGCCGTTTATATGAATATGGTTTAATTTTGCGATACATGACCCATTTCATCTGTAAACCGTGCCTGTGTTGGATCTCTCCTCTGGTCTCTCTCGCCTTAATCTCCGCGCCCGGCCACACCGCGGCCGCCGCTCCACATTTCTGACATTTGTCCACAGTTTTAGATGTGATTAACACAGCTGTATATTGTTAAATATAAGGGGCAAACCTGTATTTGTACCAGTGTTTCTGCTGGTAACTCTGCTATTGCACCGGCCACGGCAGAGAACACAGAAGAAGTTATTGAATGCAACTAACTTCAGTTGGTAGAGTAATAGCGTGTGAGACAGAGCCGCTGAACTTGGGCGAGAGATGTGACCCATGGCCAGAATATCATAGTTCATAAAAATGCAGCACAGTGAAAATAGAGACATTTCAAACAAACGACGTGTGTATCCGCCATTCTGCCCGTGCTGGACCGGTTCATAACGAGTCAGCCGTCTCATTGTGAGTAGCGTCCATCACACTCCCTCTCGCAGTTATAAATAGCCTATGTGACGTTAACATTTGTTTTGGTTAAAATCAACAAATAATCGTGGGAATAATCATGATCAAAATTTTGACCAAATGTGTGTTGCAGTTCGTAGAGTAATAGCGTGTGAGACAAAGCCTGCTGGACCTGGGCCAGAGATGGGACCCATGGCCAGATTATCATAGTTCATAAAAATGCAGTGCAGTGACGATACATATATTTCCTACACACAACGTGTGTAATTCCGCTGACCCGCCTTTCGACCCGTGCTGGACCCATTCACAATGAGTCAGTTGTCACTCTGAGTACGTCCATCACACTCCCCCTCTCTCCCTAGCTCTTTTAATCAGTTATGTTGAAGACAAGTTAAGGAGCTTTCTCCGAGACACATTAAAAAAAACGTATGACCGATTGCTATCTGTTGTGGAATGTTCCTCCCGTTATTCTGTCCTCTGTGACTGTCTACTTCTAGAAACTAAGCTGTGCGGGGCAGGGAACAACTCTGACTGGCTCATTATCACACAGTGGTTTACGGTGCGTTAGATTGGCTTTGCAAAAAAAAGTGTGTTCTATGATCGGAATGACGCATTTAAAATATTGCTAGATCGCGCAAATTTGATTGTGGGAAGCCAAAATCGTGATTGTGATTAAAATGTGATTAATTGTGCAGCCCTATTCCTTAAGATTAAGTTAAGTTAAGTTAAATTAAGATTGGTTTCTTTCCTTCGTCTGATGATTAAAAATAATGTGACCTGAACAAAATCTCAGAATACCAACTAAATCAAGTCAAAAGGTTGTTCAATTTCAAGAAATCAGGTACACATAACAAGCACAAGGCAGCCGAAAGATTTACACAGAGTTCTTTTTGAATATTTTAATTTAAGAAGTCAGCTACAAAGTCAGACTCAAACTACTTGTCCTCTTACACAGAACTCCCTGCCAAATGTGACACTGGTTTCACTTGTAAGTTATCGTCACTGTAACTGGGCCAAGACGCCTCTGCCTTCCCACTTTTAGCGTGAATGCACATAAAGTGGCCAACTGAACCACTGATTAGATCTTAGTTTACTGCTGCGGATATTAACTTTATAATAATAATAATAACAACAACAATAATAATAAAAACAAGTGGTCTGGTTATTTATTCTACCTCTGCTAGGAGCAATCCAACACACCCCACATGCATAATGGTGTTGCAGTACTGTCAACCTTCTTTAACCCTGTTTTTCCAAAAGGTGTGACAGGAAGACCCGAGGCCAGGTATTGACGCTCATCTCGACACCCAGACTTAATGGAACCGTCACTTACGGCCACGTACCCTCTCAGTCACACTGCCCATCTCTCACCCTCCTCCTTTGCTGGCAAAAATGAAACTGACAAAATAACAGCCCCCCAAACTGTCCATCACTCTAAAGGTCAACACAACACCATGGTCCTGGTCCCCTTCCATATTCTTACACTGTCCATTACACCTGAAGACAGCACCGTGGCCGCTGCCCTCCCCCTAAACTGCCGACTGTCCATTACTGGCATCCAAGTGAGAAGGTAATTGGGGTGGTTCTGCCCGAACAAGGCAGCAGCCTCTGACAGCATTCAGAGTACACAGAACATGTACCAGCAATCTCTCAGTGGTTCGGAAATGTAAGAGGACTAAGAAAATGGTAGAGTGTTACGCTAGCAGGATCATGAAGAAATGTCTGCATAACAATGCAAGTAAGATGAAATACCTTGTGGTGCATTGCCAAAAGAACAAGAAGCAAAATCAGTTTTTTTATTTATTTTTGTAATCTGATAGGATCCTTCACTTAGCTTGGAGTAGACATTTTACGTATCTTGGTGTATATCCATCCCAGTATCCCTAGGTTTATATTGGACAATTTAAGTCAATGCAGGAAGCATCATGCTCTTTAACTAGGAAAGTTGTGGAGGTTGGTGTGGTGGATGTGTGTGTACAGTGTTATATCGGGCTATAATGCAGAAGACTGCAGCGTGCACCTTGTCACAACTGTTAAAGTTTACCTTCAAAAAAGAAAAACTCATGTTCTTCTCAGTTAATCTTAACCAATTGCGTCCTAACCTCCAGCTGACCATCCCATTACCATGGTTTACGTGCCATAACCTCAATCACCAATCACAAGTTGCCATCTACAAATATTGTAGAAAAGAATGAACATTTTCAAAAAGTGAATTTGAGATTTTTTTAAAAAGTCCAATATCAACATTCTGTCTGTCAATATGGTTTATATATTAACATTAAACTTCATTTGGCTGATATCACAAGATTCAGAGTGAACTCTGTGTTCCCTACGCTTTTAGCCATGCAGCAACCTGCTCTCAACTACAGATTTTTATTAAGCAAAGTAAGTACTATTTGGAAGGCTTAAACTGAAGAACCTACAGTATTTGTGAAAAAGCATGCTAAACTAAAAAGTGTGAGTATTTTTTTTTTATGTACTGATTAAAGCAGAATTTAAAGTGAGACCATGGCAGCTATAAGATCATCACAATGTGCAAATCCGAGGTGCTGCACCGTATGCACACAAAGATAAGGATGCTGATTGTTTTATAAATAGTAAAACAATATTACGGTTGGTCTATAATTTTTTTTCCCATTATGTTTTAATTTCCTGAATTGCTGATCTAATAAAAACAACAGAAGCTTTTTTGATTATATAGCCTACAAACATCAATCAGCACAAAATCAATTACAATGGAAAGAAAGCATTCAAGATTGTGAAGACCTGGCGAATTAGCTTTTTCCTTTCCATGTGTCAGACTTGAGGTCAGCACAAGAGGAAACATTTTATTAGAATCACAGCTTGTTCGCTGCGTTTTAATATTAATTTTTATTCATCCCTCCTCTGTCGGAATATTAACTAGCCTACTCCACATTAGAGGAATGTTTACAGACAGTTATGAGACAGGAGTCAATTACAAAAATACAAATTAAAAATATGTCTTTTAAACAGGGACGGACTGGGACCAAAAATCGGCCCTGGCATTTTGGCCCAGACCGGCCCACTAAATCAGATCACAATTACCACCTGTCCTTGCGCTACCCTGATTATGTATAGCCTACCAACTTAAAACTATATATATATATATATATATATATATATATATATATATATATA
>NC_048408.1:14566589-14594943 GCF_013103735.1 Etheostoma cragini
ATATATATTATTGTACGACTAAGGAGGCCCTATGCTTTAATTTGAAGAGGTCTTTCATGACTTTTGTCTGCCAGTGCAGACAAAGAAAGCTACAAGTCTCGTTAAGAAAGTTTGCATGATGGGCAACGTTTATCTAGGCTAGTTTAAGGACACAGATGCACAAGCTTAAGGATTGATGAACCTTAAGGTGGTGCTTATCATTAAGATGTAGCTAGGCTACTTTGTTGAATCAGAATGAAAGGTAGGCTAATATAGCCTTATGATAATAAAACAGTGAGAACATCAATAGTCAAGACTCAAGTCAAGATACACGCACACCAGATACACGCATACTTAGCCACACTAATGCATTCATACAGTATAGCAGGCCTACATCTTTATTGTTGTAGTGTCATCAACAGTTTTTCCACCACTTGTTTTTGGCTTAGTTTTATCAATGGGCAAAGTGTTTTAAGGGGAGTTGTGCTTACCACAGGTTGTACCCTTGCTCCCTCATCTCTGTCCCTCTTCTCCTGAGTCTCCTCCTCACTGTGCATGGCACTGCCACCGAAACCGACAACACCACCACTGTCATCAGCCATGGGAGCTGATGAAGGTCCTGCTACTGCCGAAAACATGTCTGTCAAGTTGACACATTTGGCAGCGTTTGCCTGAAGGGCCTGTTGTTTTTTTTCCCAGTCAGCTTCTCTGCACCTCCTTCACCTCACCTCATTCTCCATGATCTCTATAACTATTCTAGCCTGGCAGATCAACAAACGAAACTGCATGCAGGCATACATCCCAAAGAGGGTGCTGTTTAAAGATGTGATGTCCTCTTCGTTGTCTTGCAATGTTATCCTCGCCTAGCGCCAGTTCACAGCTAGCTCCTGCGGCTGGAGTGGCATGTTCAGCGCTTTGGACGTTGTTGTTCCTGTCTTTATCCCCAACAGTAGCTGTAAAAAAGGTTGTCATTTTTGGCAGCTTTGACAAATACTTATCCCGTCTTTTCGCTTTAAAAAAAAAATCTAAGCAACTTGGATAACTTTGTATCATTTTCACGTTTAGACTCGTCTTGCTTCGTCTCTGTCATAGACAGACGTCTGTTTATCTTTCGCGCCGCACACCGTTATGGACTAGTCCATTTCATTGTGAGAGTAGGGGGTGTTCGGAAGAACCTAGCCTATGTGATATTTTTAAAGTGTTTTGGGCCAGCCCAGTGTCAACTGAAAAACAATAGAGGGTTTTCCAAGGAGGGTATAGAGTTAAAGAAGTGGACCAACAGATCCCGTTGTTCTGGACGGAGACCAGTGAAGGAAAAGAGAAGCACTTTACCGGTAAGCTTAGATACCCTCTTGGTTAAGCGTCACTGCCCAATGTTAGGAGAGTGCAAATTTGAGTCGCGCATGCTCAGATGTAAACGGTTTACAACATAACTTTCATACTGCAGATTTGTTGTAGACCAACATAAAGAGCGTTGCAATAATCTAGACGTGAACTAATAAAGGCACGAATAGACCTTTCCAAATCGTGCCTGTTAAGAAAAGGCCTTACTTTAGCCAGGGGACAAAGTTGGAAAAAGCTTGTTTTGACAACATTGCTTATCTGTTTGTCGAATTTCATGCTACAATCAAATGCCACACCTAGATTTTCTACAGTTTGCTTTGTGCATGAGGTAAAAGCTCCCAGACTTAAAAATGGGTTATTCAACATGAATTTTGTACTGAAGATAATACATTCTTGTCCTCATTCAGAGTAAGGATGTTCAGAGATGGGCACGACTTGATATCATTAATGCCATTAAGGAGGCAGTTTAGTGCAACACTGTCATTTGGTTTCATAGGCAGATACATTTGCAGGTCATCTGCATAACAATGAAATGACAGGTTGTGCTTATCAATTATAGCCCCTAATGGCAGAATATTTAAAGAGAACAGGATAGGGCCAAGAATTGAACCATGGGGCACCCCGCAATAGAGAGGAGCAGATGATGAGGAGAAATCATCCATTGTGACAGAGAAAGTCCTACTTGTCAAATAAGAGCAAAACCCTTTAAGACCCTTTTTACAAGAAGGACTGCATGGTCGACTGTATCAAAAGCTGCTGTCAGGTGCAACAGCACTAATACAGTAGGATCCCCAGCATCTAGAGACAGAGCTATATCACTGTGAACTCATAGCAGCGCCAACTCAGTGCTATGACGCGATTTAAAACCAGATTGAAAATTTTAAAACACTGAGTTGTGTTGCAGAAAGACTTGTAACTGTTTAAAAACAACTTTTTCCAGCACCTAAATCATGTACAATCTTGAGAACAAAATGCCAGGGGTGAGTAAACAGCACAGTGTACTGAACGAAAAGAAGCTTGAGGGGCCATTGTTACTGATTAGCACTAGGATGTTTACAGATGGCTGTCGTAATAGCGGTTAGCTCCCTATCTGCAGTAGTTCACTGACTAACACTGTAAATAACCCCTACAGTATGTCATCAAACTTTTAGGGCAAAGGTATTTTACTGTGTCACTTTGACCAGGCCTATATATTTCCCAGTTCTGTGTGTCCGAGCCTCTGCAATAGGGACCTTTTCAAAATCTCTGGGCGATTGAGACATTGTGCTGGGGGAATAGCTCAATAATCGACTGTAAACCATGATCACATTTTTGCTTCAATCATTGGCTGTACCTCCAAAAACCATTTACATCCTCCCAGTCTGGATTTTCAGATTGAAAACATAGAATGAGTCGGGCAGCGGAGTCTGAGTGTGGGCAGCCACACTAAAATGCCATGCCCACTTGACTTCCTCTGATACAAGGAATTGAGTTGGAGCTGAAGGAAGCATGCAAAAAGAATTACTGGCACAAGGAGATGTGCTAGTGTGTGTGTTGCCCACACTTTTGCAGAACATATCCCAGCTTTCAGAAGAGAACACGAAATGTCTGGACTTTCCCGAGCTGTCAGCTTGCTTGAGAAAATTTGAATTAGAAACAGGTTTGACCCTTTCCTGGAAGAACATCTAAAGAGCTAAATGTATAGATAAATGAAGAAGACGACACCTGATATTTCACCTCATATCTCTGCATAACTGATTGCATTGAATTTGTAAAAGTACTAATGTGTAAAAGATTTCAAGCTGAAATTATCCTTTCACTGCAAGTTTTATCAAAAATGTTTTTGGAATACAAATAAAAGTTCTGTGCTTCTACTAAGCCTCATTTAGAAATAAGTCTGTCTCTCCAAATCATTATG
This sequence comes from Etheostoma cragini, assembly GCF_013103735.1. Classification (NCBI taxonomy): domain Eukaryota; kingdom Metazoa; phylum Chordata; class Actinopteri; order Perciformes; family Percidae; genus Etheostoma; species Etheostoma cragini. The sequence continues at coordinate 14,569,810 of NC_048408.1, forward strand.
TTTTTTTCAGTTGACGACCTTTCTTGTCTTTAACCTTTGAATTGGTAAAATAAAGACACTCAACTGTGACATCAACTCGAAGATGATTCAAGTCCACATTCTCTGATTTAATTTTGTGTGTTGCGTTATAAACTGCAGCCATAAAAGAGGTCCCTTTACAGCGCTGATGTCCATCTGTGCAGATGGCAGAGTCTCCAGTGTGTTCAGTGTCAGAATGCATTTGACACCAGAGACTGAAAGCCAAAAACCATCTTGCAGCAGCTGGTTGTATGCTGTTCATCACCATTCTGCTTCGGGGACTTTTAAGTCATTTTCCTCTCCGTCTTTTTTATAGTTTGGGCGAGGTTGGTTTAACTAGATTAGAACACTGTTTTAATCCTTTTAATACAGCACTTCCCATTAAAACATCTCAAATCAAAGTACCAATATATTACATTGCAGTGGCATTTCTGCAAACCGTCATTATTATTATATTTATTATATAATTTTTTAAGCGAACAGGCTGTCAGCGGTCATGTCATGGAAGGTGTATACACATAGGGATTATTCTAGTTAGACTGCGGCACAGACAGAAATGAATCCTTTCATTAACTAGACCGTGTTACAACTCCTCTCCTGTAGTCCTGTGTCCTAAACACAGGGTACTTTGGTGATGCACGGATGCTTGATGCATGTTGTCTTTAATGGCCATTAGTGCTACGACGTGGATACATAAAGAGCCTTAGTCATTATCAGTGACTAAACTGCTGAATTATCTAAACTAGTGTCCCGTGAGCCGTTATTGGGACAATTATGCTTGTCGATGCTTTTGATTTGATTCATGAGGGATCAAGGTGGTGTTAAGCAATCAATTGATTTACTCTCCCTGTTTTAATGGCAGGGTGTGCCATTGTTGCCTGTAGGGGCCTGATAGAGCCATTCCCTAAAATGAATACATTGTACTGTCTCTTAAAATGAACTAATTCACTGGAATCACTTGGCATGAAGAGAGGTTGCAACCAGGTCTCTGTGGTCTCCCAAAAAGCAGACAAGCTATACAAACTTCACATGTATAGTATCTACAAGGATGTGTCCTTGCCTTTAGAGATCTCAAACTTTTACATTCACAGCCCAGAGCATTCTGGGGTTTCTTGCCTTGCTGACTGGCGATGTGTCAGGCATCTGTTGAGTCCCAGCTATCTAACTGCTGTCTCTCCTTCCACTGTCTCTCCTTTCTTTCCTTCAATAACTCAGCGGGCTTAAGAGAGATTGACAGGGACTTCAGTGGTCAATACTGGCTTATATACCTTCACATGAAGTCAGCAGTTAACTTTGTGACCATACACAATACATATATCTGTTCCTTAGAAGGATCTAACAGAGGAACTGTGTTTTAAACAAATGTAATAGCATGACTTTTAGTTTGATCTGAGCGAAATGCTAATGTTAACATGATAACAATGCCAACATGCTGTTGTTTGATGGCGCTAGATTGAATTACAAAAGTTTTTACAATTAATTTCAAGGGCAATATCAATGTTTGCACCAACATTCAACAGTTGTTAAGACATTTTACCAACAGCAGCAACAACAACAACAAAAAGACAACCTCAAGGTGGTGCATGGGGACAAGTCAAGGGATCCCCAAATTTATCAGGACATATCATCTTATCATCTTGAAACGATCCAAGTTCTAATTCAGTAGGTACTAGATGTTGAAATATTTCACAGGACAAGTAAAAACTTTAAAGCTGCTGGCGGTGTTAGAGAAAACGTCAGGGGATAATCAAATCAAGTTGGAATCATCCTCTGGGGACTATGAATCCATATACAAAAATATCATAGCAATCCATCTAATAGTTGTTAAGATATTTCAGTTAGGTCCAAAGTGGTGGACCAAAGACTGACATTGCCATCTCAAGAAGCTTAAAATATATTGTACATGCCAAAAGGACCCTGTGTTCTATTTTTACACGTTAAGACGTGGCTTTTAAAGATCTGGTAAAATATCACACAGCTAGCAGAAACAGTGCTGACCTAAGATCTATTATCACAAGTCACAATTAAGTAATGGGACTTGAACTGGGACCCCGAATCAATGTGCCTGTTCTTATGAGCTTTTAGCACTAATAGATTTTTTTCTCCTCTGGAATCTTTTCATCTGCAGGTCTTGCATGGCAATCTCTAATGATTATATCAGATCTTAAAGATTAATAAAAGGCACCACTACTGTAATACTCACTCCCAGGTTGGTAGCTAATGCTGCGAATGTGCCAGTAAGAATGAGACATGAAACCTTGAGAATCAAGTTGAGGGATTTATTAGAGAAGGGTGAATATAAAGGTATTGTATGCAGGGATTTCTATTCTCTGAGCAAACCACAACTAGTCAAACCTCTCTCTAAATGTATACGCTACACAACTTCCAATCAAGGTCATCATAGTTAGTGATAATAATTAAATAAATTGAATTTAAAAATGCAGTACAATAGACCATACGTGTGCTTTGGAAAAAAACACCATATGGATTATTATTATAATCATCAAGAACAAGGAAACTACTTGGATGCCAACACGCCCAGGTAAATAAAACATAAATAATTCCTATCACTACAGGTTACATTCAAATTGTGAAAAAAAAAATATATCAAGAGGGAGCATACCAACATTGACATATTCCCTTTAGAACAACTCCTCTACTGAACCATTCAAGATTTCCATTCAGACAGTTTAAATGTGTATACAAGCAGCCAGTCAGTAGCACGTTAAAGATATAGCTAGAATATCAACTGCGACAAATTACTTAAATGCCAGTCTTCCTCCTCTGATATGTTTTTTTTTTTTTTTTTACTCCCATATTTTCAAAGTACTTGCATTTGTGTCACATTTTGGCTCTCACATATTAAGCTACATTTAGATTGATAAATAGTGTTGGGTGTGTGCTGGCTGCCTGTGAGCCATGAGGCCCACAGTGTTCACAGGAGCCGTTGTGTGGCAGTATAATAAGTACTGTAGTCCTCCTGAGGTGTCACCAAGCACACACAGGGCAAACAGAGGTGGGTTAACACAATGTAAAAAGGGACTATCTTCAACTTGTCACCGTCATGTTTTGTTGTTTTTCTTGGGTAAGCGTGACTTTTTTTTCATTTTCTTAGAAGGAGTCCATCGCCTTGAATTCGCTGAGGGCTTGGACAGGGGAGATGTGTTTCTTCTGGGAGCCTCGTCGCACACGTGTCTGGCACTCCTCTGGCTTCTCCCTTTTTACCAGAGGCTTCTTTTCAGGGGCCTTCATGCGCCAAGACACCACGGGTGAGTTAACAGCCGCTGTTCCGTACACCTTCTGATACTTAGTGGAGGCTACATAAGATGCCTTTACAGTCAGCACCACTGCGTTCATTAGGTTCTTGGCTGCCTGGATCAGGGAGGTGGCACTATCCAACTACAGGAGGAGAAGAGAGTTGAAAGAGAAAGAGAGATAAACACTAAGGTTCAAGTCAAAAAAGCCAATGTTTCTGTAAAGAGAAAAAGTGCAGTGACTTTCATGCACTCAACAGGAACATTAGGACATAGCTACACTCGGTAACCTAGGAGGTCTGTGCCGCAACTGTCAATTAAGCAGCATAAAAACGTGGCCATCGCTGTGTGACATCTTATTTCAGCCGTTCCTAATTAGAAGAGGCAGGGGTCAGCTGTACCTTTGTCTCTGTTTGTTTTGTTTAGCTGACATTTAAGGGTCGGCGGCCAGTGGGCCTTCTCTTATCCCACACTGAGACAAGTCAACTGGTTAGATTTAATGAGTATGGACTCCAGCTGGCCACCATGAAAAGGTTAAAATATCAGCAGGGCTCGCATATCTCATGTGAGACAAACCAATAGAGTCCTGAGAAATTATAAATCAACGCTGTATTAACACAAGGAAGTCCAACGCAAAAAAAAAAAGGTTGAAGTGGAAGAAATCATACTAAGACAGTTAATAGGATAGTTACTTAAAGACAAAACAGTAGGAATGCACTGATTCCACTTTTTCTCCCATGATCTCCTGAATAGTTAAACTCCGTATCAACCATTGTACTCTACTGCAGGTCTGTTTGTCTGCTCTGAATCAGAGATCCCTCCTCTGTTGCTCTTCCTGAGATTTTCTGTTTTTTTCTTGGAGCTTTTCTTCATCTGAACTGGGGCTCTAAGGATAGAGGGTATTCTACGATGTTAGGATTGTAAAAACCCTTTAGGACACATTTGTGATTGGTGATTTTGTGCTATAAAATTTACTTGATTTTGTCAGTATCTGCACAGAAACTGATGAGTTACAAGACTGATGCATTACTAAACATAAATGACAGGTCCAAAAATACAAACCTGCATACATACTATTCAATAAAGACAAAAAATCAAATCAAGTTTCGAGACAAATGCAGTTCACCACGTAATTATGTTAATAATGCAATATTGACTTACAACAAAAGTCCATTTGAAATGGAAAACAATCACACATCTACATCTGACTGTGGCAGACATGTATTGAATAACTTTCCTCTTTTAAACCAGAGAGTATTTATGAGCTTTGTGAAGAGGTGACATCCTTATATAGCCTGACATAATTGCGTCGGTTTTATTCTGCATGACCCTTCCTCTGGTCGTCCAAGCTTTGTCTAAAAGGTTTGCCCACCTACAGTGCACAGCATGAGAACTTTTATTAAATTGATTGAAGTCCAGTGATTGAAGCCTAAAATCTTATCTTGGGTATCTCTAAAAGTGGAGCTGGCCATGTGCTGTTCCGTATGGATAGACTTACCCCAGACACGATGAGCTCTCCACCCAGATTCTGAACCTCAGCTTTCACCTTGCTGCAGATGTTGAGCTGATGACAGTACAGGGCAATTCTCTGCAGGTAGGCCAGCAGGTCCTGCTTGCATGCTGAATCAGGGCACTGAATAGTGAAGAGGCAAAAGGAAACACAATCAGCCATTTTGTGCACAATAGTATTCCAATTCTATAATACAAAAATAAAGCAGGTTTTACAAATATGATTAATGTACAATTTGGAGGACTGAAGCTACTGTGCAATAACTGCTGTTTAACAATTGGCCTTGTGGTGTCAGTTTGGAGCTGTGACACACATATGAACGTATCCATTTAATTTGTATGAAATTAAGGGAATATACCTCATGTTATATTTGCTTCATTGCTGTCAATTGTGTTTGTTACATACTTACACAGGCTGTTTCCTAAATCAATCACTTGTTTACTCTTTTACTACTTCCAATGTAATAGACACTCAATCACTACCTCTGCAGTAAGCATTACATTGAGATTTAGGACACTTACTGTATTATACCTCAACGTCATAAATGTCACATTCAGAATTCACAAAGACATAATATGGCAAGGTTAGTATATTGCACTGGTCAAGTAGTAAAATACAGTAATTAAAAGGGATTTTGGACACAGCCAAAGAGTGTTCAAATTGACTGTAAAAGTGATAATATAGATCATCAATGGGTCACATATGTAAAATAAATTAATTCAAATTGTAAGTCAGAAATCATAATCCATCAAGTTTAGGATGACAACAAACATGTCGTTGAGTTGTGCTGAGCCACACAATCTCAAATACAGTATGCAAGGACTTATGGTTTAGGAGTTATTGGACAAAGACAATGACATCTCTCTTCCTGTTTGCATGTCTTGTAAACCAAATTCTCAATTTGAGCAACATTTTTTTTTCACAACAGTATGCTGTGAAATGCTGTAATGCTGGTAAATCCGGGAGGATTTGTTTAGGTTAAAACTGGATAATCTGTGATCAACAAAGAGCCAATGTTAGGCTAGCTGACAAAAATAATATATATATTTATATTTTATATAAGTATATCATGACAGAAAATAAAGTCATCAATGAAACAGATTGGACAATGAGCCAAAGAATTAGAAGAGAAAACAATTCTTGGCCTTGTTTCAGGCATTATTGGCAAAATCTAAAGCTAGTTATGACAGAACAACCATCTGGTTTTAAGTGGTGTATTTTTTCCCAAATGGTTTGAGATGTGAATTCTCCACCAAATTGGGTTGTTTTAGGAAGCACGGTCTCTGATGTTCTAGCCTTTTGAAAGAAGAAAACCAAGAACAACAGTCCTAACAAACACAGTACGGTTCCAGTATTTTGTGTCGCTTATTACATTTCTTTGCACTGAGCCTGAAAGATTACTCTTTTTTTTTTTTTTTTTTTAAATGGTGGTTTGTTGCAAGTTTGAGTTTCAAAGGCAAGCTACGTTACACTGCAGGGTGTCACACTCATTCATTTCACATGAAACAAGTTTGTCACAGCATGATGCCAAAGAAGAAAACAGATCAACCAACAATAAATGGACAGAATACTTTGTAACAAAAAGACTTGCTTCTACAGAATCCCTCTTCTTCTTCTCATCTTTATTTTTTTATTATTAACCAAATGTTCTGACCTGGTCCTACTGGCCGTTGTGCTCCTTGAACAGTGAAGAAACCAATCATACAGTGCAGCAAATGGACCAACAGGGAATAAGAGGACAGCCTCCTCAGGTCTCCTGCTTTCACACAGTTTCTCCCTGTTATTCCATCTGGAAGCCTTCCAAGAGTAAGCTATGGCCCACTAAGCTCCCAGTGGGTTAAGAACACTGATGCAACTGCTTAAACACTGTAAGCATCATTTTGTAGCAACGCCTTTCTTCTATCCATTAATATTAAACGGTCCTAACTAGGACATTCAGCAGTACTGTGTCGGGAAATGCAGAGCTCATTTCCTTGTCTTGTGGGCTTGGGTATAGGAGGATTGCAAGTTAAACATGACCAGTGATATACCCCGGGACCCAGGACTTGCATCTTTCATGGCCACCCATCTTCACTTTGAGGAAATGCCTCTGGTTCTAAGACTAATAGTATTGATTGACCACAATTGCCCTTCACTGGCGGTTACAAATAGTGAGTAGAACACAGTTTTAAAGATGAAACGTTGGTTTCTTCAACCTACAAAAATAACTGTGAGCGAACGTTAATTGTATCATTAACTTTGAACAACACAGTAGTGCAAAGCTGCCACCAGCATCCAGATTCCTCTCAGTCAGTGGCACTGAATGCAGACTGTGGTGAAGCTGCTAGCTCATGGAGCAGCCAGTGAGGCAGAGGGAAGCTTGTTCTCCCTGCTGGGCATTATCTCTGCACCGCCAGTCCTGGCTAGCATCACTGCTAACTGCACTTCACACTGCGGGTGCACACACACAAGCACGCACACGCACGCACACACACACGCATACACTGCTGCCTCAGGCAGATTTTGTGCAGATTTGATGCAGACATGACACAATGATTCCCTATTGTACACTTGACTAATATTCCATTTCTTCCACAGATTTTGTGTTGATGTAAATAAACTGTATGGCCCATTACTTTGCCCATTTACCCTTTGTCCATTGAAGCCCCCCCCCCTCTCTCCTTCATACTGAAATACCGTTCATTACAGACAAGTGAGGAAACTGTGTGGTTCGCTGCCAGACCATCCTCAGCCTTTCTCAAACTCCTTCTGAGCTCACTGCTTCTCTGAGGATTTTGGGTATTCCAGCAGAGAAAAAGGGAAGAATTTATTTTTCTTGTTTTTCCAAATAATTAGACCCAAAATGAAAGTGTTCCTGATGGGTAATTCAGGAAGATGATGTGAACTCTGTTACTGATATGAGGGCAACGCAGTATCAGAGTGTGGCAGTCTGTCAAAACACAAGTCACACCTCCCACTGATGCCAGATGACCTTTCCTAAAATATTCAGTGTATAAAAAAATTAGTAAGCCAGTAATTTAATTGTCCAATCCACCTCTTTTGTAGTTTCTCTTTAATTATGGCACTTTTTTATATATGATCTTTTTTGTGCTCCATTACATAGCCAATAGTATAGTAAAGAAATGTTTGAGAGAGAGAATGATAACATGAAGACACAATGACAGATTAAAATAAAGTGTGTTACACGTTTACAATATCCCGTCTAGATGACTGGACAATTGTAGGCCCTCTGATAGTAAACTGTCATCTGTCTGTTTGCTCATCCAGTCTCTGGCATCTCCACCAAACACTGAGCACTACTGTGTTCTAGTATATACTGAAACCACTTGATATATTAATAAAGTAATTTTATATATTATTATATATTAATATATAAGGTACTTATTTCCTTCTCCATTCGATTATATTCCACAATATTCACCTGAAGAGGTAAACCCATTAAATATTTCCCAAAAAGGAAAATAGAGAAAAGTCTGAGAATAAATTAGTTTAAAAAATTGAGGTAATAAAAAAGATAAATAACTATTGTTACAAAAATAAATGTAACATTATTTATTTTTATTTTTATTACCTAAATATCTTTGTGAGGGTCAATTGTCTAAAGTTTATTCCCATCATGATGTAATTTCAACAAAATCAACTTAGAAATTTAAAATTCCCAAAGTTGCTGAAGAATCATCACATTTTAAGGTTTTCTTTAGCATTAAAGTAAACCTGTAATAGTTGTTTGGAGTCATTTGTATTGCAAACAGGGACTGCTAATAGTTACTTTGGCACATTTTTAATGGTGCCAATTTGCCAACATGTAGACAAATAAACACTTTGCTACAAAAATGGAGCTCAAGTTGTATGCCCTGGGTTACTGAATCCATAGCAACATTCCCTAAAGCTTTATGGGAACTGTTATTCCTTAACTCATAAAGCATGGATGTCTACCAAACACAACTAAAAACAAAACAAGAAAAATCCATCAATACTAACTTTTTCCTGTCACACCAACATTTGTTGGATTTTACTGAGGCTGTGATGTCCCTTGATAATTTAAGATTTAGAAATGCTTATGATTATTTTTGAATCTACTTTGAATTACTTACTTCCTAAAAAGCTCACAAATCTGAGATAGCTGATTTTCACTCAACGACAGCATTAATTTCTCTCTAGCTAGCTCCTGCTAAACTCTAGTTTTTGTTTTTACGGAGAAGCTTTTTAATTACACATCCGTCACACTTGGTTACACTGCTGTCAGTAGAGGTGACAGGAGCTTTGCTCTTGTTGTTCTGCAGTCAATGCGACAGGGCCTTCCGCTGTGACAACAAACGTGGGACCTGGAAGTCTGAATACTTAGCGGAAAACTTGCATGTGTTTAATAGCATTTAGAAACAATAACTTGCCACTTAGGGTATTTAAATATACTCAATTCCCAAACTGAAAGATCACATGAGTGCAATGCAAAACAAAAGTATTCTTGAATAGGAAATGAACCAGTAAAGGCATTTTGAAATCATAGTTAAAGGATAAGACAAGACATACTCAACATTTGTGTTACTGTCAATCCAATAAAAAGACCAAAACCAACAATTACGTGTTGGAATGAACAAAGTATTGTCTGTGTAGCCACAGCCTGATATAACTTATTCCACCATAGACTCCCATTTTTGTCCCAAAACTAAAAACACATCAGTGAGCCACACAGTTGCACTGGGTGACATGTTCTTTTATTACAGTGAACAATGCTACTGTAGTGTATTTTTAGTCAATCCCACTCAAAAATGGCTTTGCTAGTGCACCAAACATTAATCCATCCAACAATTAATCCAAGTATAAAAATATCCCCCTAACAATTTACTATTGTTTGAGGAACTTGATATAACAAAACTCTACATTACTAGACCTTAACATAACTACACAAATGTACACAAGTCAACAACAACAGCCCAGGTAAATCCGAAGCCAGATGATGCTTTATTAAAAAACTGCCCGGATCAAGCAGAGCGATACATACTGTTCAAAACACTCAACAATCAATGTATGTGTCAGCATAGGTGTGAAAACTGTTTGTAACTACCCTCCACTATTTAGCCTGTGCCTGTAGGAGGCATATTTAAAGAATGAAGCAGAGTAAGGAAAATGGAGTGGGAGAAATAGAGTAGAAAAAAGGCATTGCTAGAGTGAAATGGGGTGAGTTGTCTCAAGGGGTTTTTCTACGTCAAGTGCTGTGCTTAAATGAGTATGAGAGAGCTCTCCTTCCACCGTTCCATGCAGAATTGCCTCCTGCTTTAAACATGTTCATCAATAGGGCTGATGTGGAGTCATGGCGACAAGGTTTGCTACTTAAGGGACCTGTCTAAAAGCAGTGAAGCAGCCTTTATTCTTAATGTCAAGCCACGGTGCTCTCAACAAACATGGTTAACCTACCACAATGTGTGAATGCAAAATACTTGTCTTCTTCATACGGAATGAAAAACAATGTTGTTGTTTTTTGTTGTTGTGTACTTCTATTAAGATGCTTCATAAAGGCAATCTTTGCTGTTTTACCTTTTAATAACTCATTCCATTCACTGACTGGCATAGCAAACATATGCCCCAAATGCCTCACATGAAAACACTTTTATAATAAAATACATGTTGGAAATAAAAATGTCCTTAAGCCCCTCTTTATTTCCCGAACACAGCTCAGATGTCTCTGGAAGCGTAACAGAAGGCTTTGAATATTCAGTAAACACTGGTCTAGGAACCACTTAAGTGAGAATTAAAAATGGCAAGCCACCTGCTCCTTTCATTACAACAACTGTTGATTGAGACAAAGGCTCTGCCAGTGATTTGCCATATGACATATTCACTCCCACCTAAACCCTGTTAAACACTCATCATCACTCGGCAGCCTTAAGCCAAGAAATGAATGTATAAGCAAGATCATGCCTACTGTGTCATTTCTGTCCCAGATCCTGCTCTCAACAACATACACAAGCTGCGATGCAGATTGAGTCCTGCTTTCTGAGACAAATGTTCTCACACATGGAAACATGCAAAAATGTTTATATACAAGCCACGTCATACAGATTCAGTGCCAGCTTTGACTAAAGTAGCCTTCTGGCCAGTTGACAGCTGAGCTGACTCTAAGGCTACTCAAACTGACGGGCGTTCTGCACTGTGCTAACAACACAAGGCTTGCCCATATATCGTTATGAAGTCACATATTGTCGCAAGAAGGCACGGGGTACAGAAAATATACTGTATGAGACAAAAACCATCTCTTTATACTGGTATATCGCACCCTGAGCAACATTTCTGTTTGTACTTTTAATCCAGCCTCTGTATGTTCCCTTCATTATGAACATATGAACACAACAAAATTAAAATTAAGTGATTGTAATAGGTATAAAATGCCTTCACAGGAAATAATGATAAAGGCTTGGGCTGTGTAAGGTAGCCTGGAAAGCAGCCAAAATCTTTTTCGCTTTGCCAGCCCATGTTTTGTTTGCGTTCCATTTATGTCCTATTCAAACAGATTTGTCAGAAACACATTTTTGTGCACTGTTGTAATAGAGAAAGTTTGTGGCCATCTTTGTGGCCAAGTTAGTTTTCTACTTCAAAACGGACAGAGCACCGGCCCCAACCTGCATGTGTTGCTGATTGGTTGCAGGTCTATTCAATTGCATCCAGAGGCCTTTTGGTCTGCAGTGTTGACCCTTGGAAATCAAAAATTAACTGAGAGGTTTCAGACTAATATGTATTTGCCAGGCAAGTGTGAAGGGTTATTGTAACTGTAAGGCAAGTTCATTTTATTGTTAGCGGAAAATCCTCAAATGAACACGTGTTTGTCTATTGTAGTAAAACCAGGTTAATGTTCAAATTCACACATTTCTAAGGTTGAACGAAAACATATTCTGGCCCATGATTTCCAGTAATTGTGTATTTTGAAGGATTTGGATCCAGATGGAAATTAAAATCTACTGTTTACTGTTTTGATTCATTCTGAAAGATAGACAAAGTTAGGGACTTTTCCCTTTCCTTAAGAGTTAATGGCCAAATAAAAGTCCAATATAAAATAAATATTGGACTTACATGTCTCTGAATCAGCTGAATTTGTAAATAAGCCACTGTTTGCTGATACATTTGCTATATCAACAGCTAAGAGGACAAGGTGTATGTCAATGTTGTGTTTACAGCTTGTTGTACTCCTCGAAAGTGTGCAGCCTTTATGAAAGGGATAATGTAGAGCGAGCCGGTCGTTATTGCGAATTAGAACCCAAACAGGGAAATGCCAGACCCCCGCACAGTTCTTGAATCAGCCTGAAAGGGTTTGATTTGCAATAATGACCAGTTTACTCTACATTATCCTGCTTATTACACGGCTTATTACGCAACTTATTACATGGTAACTTGTACAATAGTTACCTGCTGATGACGCCTGCGTCCCAGCCCGGACAGTTAACTTTACACTGATGAGTGCTGCTCTCTGGCAGAAGCCTTGTCATCCAGGTTAGTGAGCTTACCTTGATGCAGCCGATAAATGCTCTTTTTGTAAAGTTGCCAATTGCTCAGTTAGCAATCTCCGTTTCCTACTTCCTCTCTCTCCCTTTGTGATCAGCGTGTTAGTGCTATGAGCTCCATATGTTTCACAAACATTGATATAACAGTTTTTAATGATTTAAAAATGGTCCGCCAAAGTCTGTGATCAAAACTCCATCAATGGCAATGGTCTGTTATGGTTTGCAATTCTATCAGCAGACTGCAGAATGCTGTGATTGTCCAATTAGAATTGAGTATTCAACCAAGCCGTGTTATAAAGAGGTATAATATACTGAGGCCTTTTGAGTTATCAATATTGCATGGATATCCACAATCATTTACATAAGAGATGAATGTCCACTACATCTTAAAACATAACTTAAACATTTTCTTTTACATTTTTTTTTTAAGTAGAGTGACTTGGTTGTAATTTGGCACATGAAACCAAAGGTTTCTTAGTGATAGTACATGCAGGCCTCATGTAAGTTTCAGTTAAAAAAAAGATGAGATTGTGATTATAAGTTTTGCTGTGAGCGTCAACATATTTTTTTCACTGGAAAAAGGCCTGAATACTGGTACTGATACCAACAATAATTATTCCAAGGGTTTGCTAGCTAACAGCAGTTGCAATTACAATGACAACAGGCTGCCTTAATAAATCAGTGAGCCACTACACACTGCATATTAGAAATGGACCAAACGAATACGATTATGCATTACCTGGAGTGCTGCATTCTAAATACCTCCCAATTCATTTGCTTTATGCACACATACACAGGGTACACAACTATTTCTTTTTACTCTTGCCTTCCCTAGGCACAGCACTGATTGATTAGATATTGAAAATGGTCTGTCAGCATGTTTTAGAGAGGTACTCATCTGATAATGAATGCAACACCTCGGTTGGGAGCTAATTATATTAGAGACACAACTTGGTTCTGCTGTCTTGCTCTCTTAGTGTTGGCCCCATTGGGAGACAAAGTCATGCGGCAACACAGCCCACCGCTCCAGCTGGTCTTGTCAGTACCCACATTAAAGATTTCCAATGGCCATGCCCACTTACTCCAACTCAAAACATGCTCCACCACCAGCTACTATGTCAGTATGAGACTGTTTCAGACTGATATAGAGTAATGTGATAAAAGAGAGTGACAGGCACAGTTGCAAAGCTACCTGATCTGCAACGGCACGAGCCAATTTGTCCATCCTGGAACCAGCCTCTGCAATCTTCTTAGCCGCGTTGATCACATCTGAGGAGTTCTTCAGGGGGCCTTTGCCTCTGGGAAAATTCAAGGGGTGAAAAAGAGGGAAAAGGGAATGTAGGTGGAGTTGCAGTGGACATTTAGTGCTTCCCTTTAAAGACTGAGCTCATAAAGGCAGCAGCTAATTTACTGTGGCTGAAAGAGGAATAAGAGACATTACAATCAACCAACAATACACAATTTACCAGATAATGAATGTAACAAATACAGGATCCCTTTGTCCCTAATGATGTATCCTGGAGCTTTGGTTTGAATTACCAAGAAACCAAAGATTTCAGTTTTTCACAGCAAAACAGGAAAACTTTTAGAGCAGTTGGTGTTGGAAATAGAGCAGGAGAGGATAATAATGGCCAACCACTGAGCCTTTGTTCTGTGTTGTGTTTTCTTGATTTGCCAGCACTGGGAAAGTTATTGTGACTAGATGAATGTGTTTGCCTTTGTGTGATGTCTAATTTTAAGTCACTGCTAAGCTGAAATTTCTAATCAGTTTGTTCATGCCAATCTGAGCAACGGGGTCAATGCCAAGTATTAATGGTGCCGTCACAGCACCACAGCCATAATCACTCATGACTAATGACTCAAGGCTCTGATTTTTCTTTTTTGGTTTGTTTCATGCCATACAATTGTGAAGTGGTTCACAAATCCATACATGATCCAGATAACCATCCGTTGGGCATTAGGATCTCCCTGATATGTTAAGCCCAGATGGGCAAGATTAAGAAGAAAGCTGCTAGTTTTTAGTAAACATAAGCAACAAGACTCTAAATTCAAACAGATTATCTATGACAGCATATCTTTGAATCACAACATTGCTACGTAGTCTGAGCAAAGGAAATTACTTCTGGGTCACTTTGCCTTTCACAAAACAGTCCACACACAGCTCTGATACATTGTAAAGGCAGGATTGTTTCTCAGCAATACCACTTTATTTACTTGCAGCTATATATTACTATAAAAAAGGATGAAAACAACTTCCTCTATGTTAAAAGGGTTGCTCGTAGTGATATTCCACAGAACGTTATCCCCCGACGCTCTCCTTTAGCTGTATAGAACCTTTCAGCTTTTTTTAAACTCATTGTTTTAGTTTTATGGCACTCTCTACACTCATCAACCTGAATTCAGACAAACCAGGCAGCAGTTTGCAGTAAAAAACCAGATAACCTCTATACACTACCTGGCCAGCACCAAACCGCAGAACAACAAAGTAAGCGACTAGCTGGGGAACATGGTGGAACATTTAGCAGATAGAGCCAGATATTTCCTTCTAAAGTTTGAGTATGTATTTGATGTTTAAGCAACAGTTTAGTTTAGCCATATTAACTTAAAATGTGATAATACATTAGTATTGTGTTCACAGCTTGTTTCTTAGTGTCATTTTTACCTGGTAAAGTCCGTCATCTCCATCATGATCATACACATCTGCTTGGCCAGCACAATGATGTCATTGCCGTTGTCATCCCACTTGGCCACTTCTGCATCTAGCTTGCACTTCTCCTGTCTGAAACTCTCCACCTGCTCAGCAATCTTAGCCTTCTCCTCCTGGGGAAGCTGAGCCATGATAGCCTGCAGGCAACAGGGGAGAAACCAATGTATTAGTGGAGTTGGAAGAAGTTGTTAGGGAGTAAGATTCAGCAGAATAAATTGGAAGGATTGCTCAGAATGAGGGAAAATGCCAGAGGAGAAGAGTTTAGGTAAAGGATGGAGATAAGGTTGGGGAGAAGAGAACGATAGGGAAATGAAGAAAGGGGAGAATAAGAGGAGGGATTAGTTAAGAAGAAAGAGAATAAAGGAAAAAAATATAAAGTGGAGAGCTGTAGCACCATTTGTTCTACTTTTTCTGTCCGGTCTACTTTTTAATCCGCCCTACAAAACTTAACACTGCTAAGTTTGGAGTCTGACTATCCCTGCCCTTCTGAAACGCTTCAAAATAAAGTTCTAAAATTTACATTTAATGACTGGACCTTTTCAAACCCCTCGACATCTTATATCCATAAAGAGCAAATCCATTTTTGCCTTCATTTTTTCCTCAGCGGCCTTTGGGGCAAGTCCAAAAAGGCATAAATCTTGTGGCAAGGTCACTGGCGGAGTAAGGACCCGGTATTATTTGGGAGATAAATGTATAATTACCTCGCTTCTTAGACCAGAGAATGAATAATGCATTTGTTCAACATTATGTCTGGGAGGTGAGATGGAAGGAAGAGTAACCTGGTTTCCATTAGGTCGATTCTATTGACTCGAGAGGCAAAGAGAGAGAAAACGAGTACAGTAGAAAAAAAGAAAAGTCACCATTGTTTTTTAACCTCATCTATTATTGACTGTCCTCGAAGAATTGCTATTCTCTTAATGAAATAATCACCTTTGTCCTCCCTTTGCCTTTTCCTTATTCCCTCTCTCATAGTGTGTGCGAGGTGAGCTCAGTCGTCATACTCAAGTACTACGTCACTTTGCTCTTGTGCCTGCTACATATGTCAAGATGAAATTGAAAAAAATATGTAGATTTCTTGTCCTAAACTTCTTGAAAAGAAAATAAGCTGAAACAGGAGGGGGCCCGCAATGAAATAAATAAATTAAAATTACAGACAGAAATAAATAGCGAAGCGTGGAGGCCCAACTTTCTCATCAGAGGCCAACAGATGAGCTTTGGCCCACTGATCAGTGTGTGAGCAGAGTGGTGCAAAGCTTTGATGACGGTTTGCTTGGAAAAAACACGAGCGGCATAAATAAACAAGCAAAACCAGCCCCCTTAAGCCCAGTGTAGATTTCCTTTGCTGCTGGTGCCAAGACACACAAACATCAGTGACACAGCAAATCCCATTAAGCTGTGTGTGGGGTGAAAACACTGCTCACATTTAAAACAAATACAAAGTTAATATGTATTTAGACTGCACAATCAGGAATAAACAATTTACAGACCACTGCTTTCAGCAGGGCAAACTTGAATTCGCTTTGCAGGTGTTGCTATGAATTATGGGTCGCACACAGCAGGCAGTGGCTCTGGGGCCCCAGCAGCAGCATGTATTTAATTTATGACAAAACAACTGTAAGTCATTCCATCTACAAGTTAAATATACCTCCATTGGTTCATTAACTAATCAGTGAGATGTATTTTTGGCTAGGTGAATTAGCAGTAATGGCACACATTAACCAACATTCCTTCTGTTTGTTTGAGTTTGTCTTATGTAACACAACTCTTATTTTTTGAATGCTTACTTATAAAGTAAGTTTGAATAAATGCAAATATTTGCAAATATATAAATATAAACTTGTAACTACAAAAGGCATTTTTAGCCCAGACACTTTTAAGGTGCTTGTGCTCTGAGCTTGTGGATAGCTCCCTGGGGTATGTTTTGCTGAATGCATGCTCATGTTCAATGTAGCAAAAATCATAGTGTAGGCAAAGCTGTACAGTAATTGCTGCCAAATCAATAGCGACACAGGTGAGTAAACTGTGCCACCATGAACATCTCTCTGACCTCAGGACTCGAGGGGATCATATATCTTTGCTGCTTATTTCTTTCCTGCACCCAACTGTTGAGGCATCAATTATTCACTTATTGCTATAATTACACCGAGCAGTATGCCCTTGGTGTCAAAATGGTGGGTACACCATTGAGAAGAAGTACAGTTATGGTTTTGCTAAATGCTATTGTAACAAGTCAGATAAATAATTTAAAGTGAGAAACAGAGTAGTTCTAGGTTTGAATATATCTGTTAGTGCAATCAAAATGTTTTCCCTCCATCTTCTGCGCACAAGAGCTGTATGAAACCAAGACAAACTGCTTCCCTAGACAGCTAAAGAGAGCAAAAAAGTCTCTTGAAACTCAACAATTTGGATCGGAAATTCCTTTTTCTAAAATTAGGGATCAAGTGAGGTTGGGGAGAGAAAGTCAGGGATTTGGTTGATATTCAAATTCACTCTGAAAATGGAGTGACAAAAAGAGAGAGAGAGCATCAGGGAGGAAGAGAAAGAGAGAGAGAGGGAGCAAGAGAGATGGTTTCTGAACACAAAAGAAAGCAGCGGCACAGGGGTAAACACACGGACCGATTGGGACGTCAGGGGAGCAGGAAGGCACTTCTTCTTCTTCTCCCTCCTCCTGCTCTCTAGAAATCACTTATCCCCAAATCCCTTCCTCTACTTTACTGATAACAACAAGGAGCGGGCCTTGGGAGCTTAACATAGTGGCAAATCCGGCCGAGGGAGTGCTGTGCCAATACACTGTGCGACTCGGCTACGTCTGCAGGGATTAGAGCGCTTTCTGGGTTTCTTCACAGTGTGCCGCAACTTGAAATTACTTTAATTTGTTTCATTTGAAATAAACAGCCCAGACACTCAAAGTTCAATTTTATGGATGACCTATCAACAGTGTTCCAATCACTGTGTTAAGAGATGTTGTTCGGTGTGTGTGTGCGTGTGTGTGTGTGTGTGGGGGTGGTGGTGGGGGGTGGTACACACATCCTTCCTCTTTGTCTTTTTTTTGCCATCATGCATGTTTGCTCTAATAAGCCAGCTTTATGCACACACATAATAGAAGTGACAAGTGGAGCACCACACTAGGCCGACCACTGGGAACAAAGGCTCCCTGTGCTTGATTTGATTTTTTTCCTACACTGAGGTACAGAGAGACAGTGAGAACAAGAAAGTCGGAGGGAGATGTTACGCCTGTGTCCTGTGTGTGATACCCACACACTGGACTGGAGGGGCTTGGAGGGATCATGACTGTAAACCTCACTATGCTCATGTCAGCTCCAATGGAGAACATGGATTACACTTCCTCTTGTCTGTTTAAATAGAAACACAGAGCACTGGTGTGCACTTGGCATGACCGTGAGAGGACAGCAAGCTTTATTCCGACACGACAGGCTGAGGCCGACTGGGCAGATCACTAGTGGCTTACAGCAAACATCTTTTATTGATGGGCTTGCCTTCTGCGTGGGTAAATGTTTAATCTCTTAGGACATAAGAGTGCCAATGAGTGAAACAAAAAAACAGGCAATATCAATTAACTGTGTGAGAGGCTGTGTCAGTATGCCAGATGCATTGCATGTTGTACTTAATGTACAAATATAGTCACGTTTGAAAGCACAATGTGATACATTGCCTCGCATTCATTTATTGCCGGCTCAAATGCATTGCTTGCTTATTAAGGGTGCATGAACGATCCTTATTTTCAGCCATGTCAGCCTTCAATCCACTTTAAATCCCTTGTATTACAGCAATAATTTATGACAATGGGACATGCTGTGACTTCAAACTGTTCCCAAGGAGAGTTGCCCACTCAAAGTACAGTTGGGTGCCAGAAAAACTATTTAACAGTTTGGTGCTGTGAAGCTCCCTTGTGTAGTAGTGCTGGTGCGTCTAAGCTCAGATGGTCCTGCAATGTTACGCTGCGGGAGCCTTAAGTGGGAAGATACATACAATAAACTCAAAGCACTTCACACCCAGGACCCCCACAGTCATCCTGTTGTCCCAAAGCATGGGACCACAGGTCTGTTGTTGTGTTTATGGTTGGATTTCAGATTTGTCCAAAACTTTTTTATTGTTTCTTAGTTCAAGAGCTGAATTGTGTAATTAATAAAGCAAAATGTAAATTCTTAACTACTAAAGAGTACTGCAAAATCAGAAGTGATCTAAATGGCACTTTATCAATTAGGAGTTTCTTACCTATTAAACATGGATGTATTACATTTTTATGATACTCTGTTTTAAACACAAACACTCTCCGGTACAGGCAGCTACGGACCTGGACCGATTGAACAAATTGTTGACAGATTTAAATGCATCCGATTCAACTGACAGAATTCTAAATCGGGTACAGCCCTAAGCTGTTTGCAGTTCCCTTTTGAGTTTTTTAAGATTATTTTTTTCCCTTTATTAGATAGAGACAGTGGATAGTCATGTGAAAGGGGGAGAAAGAGAGATGGGGGATGACGCACAGCAAAGGGCCGTAGGCTGGATTCGAACCCGGGTCTCTGCTGGACTTAGCCAATGCGGGGCGACCGCATTTACTCAGTGAGCTATAGGCCGCCCTGAGTTGGTTGTTTTTAATTGGAATTATTATCAAAGGCATCACAATTGGGAATCAATCGGTTTAGCACATACGTTTAGCAACCAAAAGCTGCTAATTTGGTTTCATTTATGTCATTGTACCTTCTTTGCGCATTACTCCCCTGTGTGTGCTGACTGTGTAGAAAATCAGTATTATACAGGACTATGTGCCACGGGGGGAGGCATTGGGCCAAGTCATATGCCTGCCATCCATAATTTATTTAACATGCAATACACCGCTAGAGCCTCTGTGTTGCTGGAGGGAAACAAACAGTGGTACCCTCCTAATGTTCTTTAAGCTGGGCCCAAGTGAAAAATTACTAATGTGCAACAAAGCCCACACCCTTGTGAACGCAACAGAAGCCTTGGCACAGTACTATACTGTATTTAGTCTTTTGTCTGGCATCTAAAGGGAATTAGGTAATTACCTCTTTGTTTGTGAATGCAATTTTACACCAGCCACCGCTGAAAAGTGTTTATTTAAAATAATTAGCTTGTTAGGATCATTAAAATGGACTTTCATGCCATGTAAGTGGAACTAGTTGGATAAATTGATTCCAGTATGGAACAGAGGTTGGTGTGGAGGTGGGATGCAGTTCAACTTGCACCTCAGCCTACGACTGAAGTAATTGCACTACAGTCACTTATATGATGAATTTGGGCTTTTTGACCAGCCTTTACCCAAACCAAATAGATGGTGTCCTTTTCTGTATTTTTCCAGGTCAGATTCCATAAGTGAGGCCTATATAGAAAGTTTTGAGCACAGTGGGAAGATGAACATCCACTCACCCGCGCACTTTGTCCAGCAATAAGCTGGTCATCTTCAGTCTGGACACTTGTCCTGCTGCGAGTATCATAGTCCTCCTGTTCAAAGTCAGAGTCATCTTCCAGCTCCTCTGGTGTCTGTGAGAAACACAAAGACAAAGTAGATCAAACAATCAGAGAGAGAAAAACTAAACAAAGAAAAGAAAATCATAGAACTCCAAAACTGACAGTTAAAAAGAGCAACGTTGACTCCATGCTCCAGAGTAGCAGACAACATATGTTACCTTGTTGTCATTTTCACTATACAGTGTCTCATCGGGAATTTTTGCTCAAACCAAACCAAGCATATGACAGACATAGATGTAACATAATAAAAATGAAGTCTTCATCCTAAACTCATATGTCAAATGATGATGGAAATATACAGCATTACTCAACCACACTAAATAATTGAAAAAAAGCAATTTGGGGGTTTTTATCTTAAAAACAAATGTAATTGGTATATTTTTTTGCATCAGAACAAAGTGAGAGACTAAATAATGAATTTTCTGCTATTTTTATTATAGGAATATAGGCTGTAGTTTATGGGAATAGGAAAAAGTGTAAACATAGTGGTTATATTATTGTTGCCAGGCTCCAACAGCTGTTCAATTTCATACAGTATATGTTTTATTGTATCCAGTAGTTGCTACTCTCGCACTGTGTGTGTGTATGTGTGTGTATGTGTGTGTGTCTTTGTGTGTGTGTGTGTGTGTGTGTGTGTGTGTGTGTGTGGGTGTGCACATGTGGACATAAAAGCCAGGACAAACTGCTTTTACAAACTTTCATTATAAAATTAAACTCTTTTCAAGACCTGCCTCAATTTTTAAACACTGTGGAGAATTGGTTTCCTAATCCATTGACTGCTCATAAGATCTGTGCTGTACAAATCCAAAAGGAGCCATTCTTGGCTTAAGTGAGAGAAAAATAACAAAGACGCTTAAAAATGTGTGCACAAAAAACTATTAGATGTTGCACTAACATTTGCTATCTATATGATGGAGTTAGACAACAGAGGAAGCAAGGATCTTCCAAGTTGTCTCCTCAGAAAGTAATTGAACTTGGATGGGATTATGAAGCCAGCTGGTCCGGGGCAGTTCAAAGCTGCCTGTTTTACATTATTTACCAACATCAAATTATTTTCCATAATTAGATTTTTTCCAGAGCTGCACTGGGAAGCCTTCCAGCCTGCATAAAGTTGAATAAATGAATTACATGGTAAAGAGAGAAGGGCCAGTTTGGGTGAAAAATGCAGATACTGTAACATCAGAGTGGGTATGTGAGGCAGTAGAGCTGCTGGGGTCATGTTGTTATTCAACATTTTTATAATAGCATGCTGTAAAATGTTCTGCCTGCTTTGTTAAACAGACCATGTGAAAGGTGTGACATCTCAATTGGGAATTCAATTACATTTTACATTTTAATTATGTTTGTCTTCATCCTTAGGGTAGATATATTTTTGTAAAGGAACACCATCGATGACAGTCGGTGGAACAGTTTGATCTGTCAAAGATGTACCACAGATGTGCAGCTAGAATCAGAAGAGGTACATACTGGAATGGTGTCTGTGACTGTGACAAATTTTGTCTCATGAGTCATGGGGATGAATCCAGTGACTCAGGAGATTTTATTTGCTCAAGGTTTATGATTAAATACTCTGATTTCTACCTTTGTATTTTCAAAGTATTAATTAAAGGGTAAAAAAGTAAATAATAAATGGCTTGAAGTGATCCAAAATATACTTATATATAATATACAAAAAACATTTACTGACTATTCAGCAACACTTGGAAACATTATGATGTCTATATTCACAACAACCAGTTGTTAATGTATGGAGGAAATAAATTACTGAACTTTGTCTAAGTCAGCATTTCCAAACACAGTAATTTCTGTCTAACTCTTGCTTAGCATTTAAACCATTTCGGAGTATTTCAGTGATTGTTTTATATCGGACATACCCTTATCATGAGGACAGCTTTCCGGATGTCACGGACGCCGTCGTAGACCAAGCGTGATGCATCAATGAACTCATTCTCCTCAAAAGCCTGAGGAGGGTTCGTACTCAGTGCCTCAATAGCAACCTCCACTTGTTCCGCAAAACGAGGCATGACTGCAGGGAGAAATAGGTAAGGGAGGTAGAAAGAGAGAACAAAAGAAATATATGAGACTCAGGTGTGTCACAATTGTTAATCTTTGTAGAATGGGTGCAAGTTTATCAATTAGAAAGGTATGACGACAATGCGAAGGTGTGTTTATTGTGTTTTTCTCTATTTGAGGCCATGATTGCAACCTTTTCCTCTCAAATTTTACAGCAGTTGGGTCTCTACAGCAGTCCCACTCTTGTGCACTTCAGGAAAAGGCAAGATGTCACGCTACACCTCTGTGCATGCGACAATATCACCTTCCCACATTGCACGGCAATTAGCTATTTTACCCCGGCCTACCCGGCAGGAAGATTGGCCCGTCTGTCACAGATCTGTTTGTGTGTACACTGGCGCTTGGCAAGTGCACGCATGTGTACTTGTGTGTGTGCATGTGTGTAACCTGTAAGGAGATGGCTGCGCGAGCTTTAGAGTTACAGTACAAGGACGCTAACTTGCAAGCTCAGCCTGTCAAATCACAATGAAGGGAAACAAAGTCTGTTGAGCCGAACAAAAGACAAGCAACAAAAGAAAAGTCCCTATTGACCATAAAAATGGTTGGTTTTGTTGCCAGTATCAATTGGCCAGACCCGATGGAAGAGCTTTATGCTCTTTCTGTGTTCAAATGAATCGTGCTGAATGTGAATAGACATTATTAACGAATGCGGACAGAATGTTTGAATATTTAGCAGGCTACCTTTCTACGTAATCTCCTGTTGAGTCACAATAATTGAATGCAGAGTTTAATAATGTGTTTTTTATGGACTGTGCTGTCCCAAATTATCATAACAAAAGCTATGGTTCACTCGGACAGACAGTCAGAAAACTTTTTCAAACACTACAAATGCCTTTTACTTATTGCCGGTACTTTAATGTGAAGACTCTCTCTCTCTCTCTCTCTCTCTCTCTCTCTCTCTCTCTCTCCCCGCCCCCCCCCCAACACGTCGTGTCAGAGCCAGCTTCTCTCTGAGGCTTCTGCCGGTTAAAAGTATTTCCTTGAGTGTGGTCTAGACCTATACTCTATGAATGAAATTTGAATTGATATTAAACTAAATAGAAGGTTTTACAAGTGTATTTTTTGGTGATAGATGGATGCTTCTCATACATCTTCAACCTGGTAGCACAAAAAAACTGAAAAAAAGGGTGGGCCCCAAAGATTAGTGTCACCAATTCAGTGTCCAAAACAAATGTGAAATATGGTCACAGTCTCCCCTTCTGTTCCTGAGGTGTGGCGTTGAATAACGGCCAGAAAGGTTTTTATGCAGATCATTGTGATTTCACAGTGAAGTTGACTTTTGACCTTTTGGATGTACAATGTAATCACTTCATAATTGTATAGATATGTTAGTTACTTACACATTTTTGTGAAATGTTCTCATAATTAACATAGGAATTTATGAATTATGGCCAAAAACACAGTGACCTCAACCTTTGACCTCCAAAATCAAATCAATTCATTGTTGTTTATTTTTTAGACAAAAATGTCTCTTAACTCATGCTAAAAAAATGTGTATGCATGAAGAGTGAATTTTTGGAAAAGTAGATACCTGGACTGATTTAAGACAGCTATTTTGAGAGGAGAAGACAAGTTTAATGAGGAACGGTAAATAGGAAAAAGAAAAAATGGGGAAAAGACATATAAAGCAGAGCAGCTTGGATGGTGAGCCTCCACCAGAAAGCCAACAGTGTGATTTTATTATCATTCTCCCCACTTTCCTCCTCTTTTACATGCAGAGGAAACTAAATCAATTAGCCAGCTTGCACTAAAGGTGTGTCTGCAGTATACTTATTTGTCTGATATAAAACATGGGCTGTATTTCACCAAACATAAAAGGCACTACAACAAGTCTCTGCCTTTTTCTTTTCATTTTTAATTCAGTTTAATCCACTTACCGCGGAAGCGTAAAATAGGCTTTTGGGAATTGCTGGGAAGGCGTTTTAAATAGAAATATTTAAATGTTCTCCAAGCTCGTAATGAGCAAAGTTGCTGATGGTAAGGAGCAATTTCACTCATTCCAGTTGAAAAATGATGAAGGGAATTAAATGTGACCATGTAAGAATGGATTCTTTTCACCCCCTAGGCTTAAGCATAGTTTAAGTGAGAAGTTATGGAAGTACAACGAATGCTTGAAAACTGACAGCAGAGAAGGCGTGCCCCAGTGAGGCGTTTAACAAGCTCCAAACACCACAAACGGCACCATTGTTAATGCCTTAACCTCAATTATGTACAAAAACAGCTCTATTTAGGCAATATATTTAAAGAAACAAGACATGCACTAAATTATTAACTGCAACTTTAAACCAAGAGATGGATGTGTCAAAAGAGTTTGATTTGTGCTGTATTTGTATTTGTATTTGTATCTCCTTTTTTAAATTGACATTGTGAGCAGCCAACATTCTAATAAAATGATACAGAATAAAAGTATCCGATGAAGACATTGTAGTTTTAAAAGTATTATTTCATTTGCATCACTTCAAATAATTATAAATATACTATATTACTACTATTGTTATGGTTTGGGGGTTTTTGTTGGGGTATTTGTCCTGTTTGGCCTTCCCTGTGTTTTTGTCCCGGTTTTCCCAT
>NC_048408.1:14595043-14599501 GCF_013103735.1 Etheostoma cragini
TAAAGCATTGTGTACCTGCTCCCGCCTGCCTCCGTCTCTCTGCGTTTGGGTCCTCACCGCACACCCCCCACAACAACTATATTGTTATTGGTATTCTTGCATTTTTGTTATTCTCTATTATGGTGTATTTTTCCATTTCCATAATATATTTGATAGTAACTAAAGAATACCTAAAAAAGGTGCTCTTAGTGATGAAACTACAGATAATTATCATCCGTCTTTGTGGTTCCCCTCAGCTCTACAGAGCTTTATAGTCTTTCAGGCCATTGCTTCTGTTGAATGGCCGGCATCTTTACAACTTACGTAAAAACAGAGCTGCAGTAAAAGGAGAGTGAATATGGGAGTTAAATTCATCAGGATGCTAGAAACAAAATTCAAAATAAATGCTAATGGTACACACATCATCAGGGGCGGAATGGGGAGCAAATTCCTACCTATGATATGTAACTACTTATGATTAGTTGCTTTTAGTCAGGCCAGCCACAGAGTCTGCTCCTCAGAGCTATTATTTTCAAAGTAGACAGTGTGAAGTATCTTTACTTCTTTCCCTCATTTTTGCTGCACTTTTTTTTTAGTGCACTTGATCCATTGATTTACAGACATGCCATGTGGGTGGCAGTGTGTGCATGTGTGTTATTACTCACTGCAAAACCCTGGCTAAATCCCATTTACTGTGCCCCAATGTAATAACAAGGAGCAACGCCACCCTGCTTCTCTAAATGGCACACTGACTTAGGCCATATATCAGTTTTTTAATCTACCCTCTCCAGGCACCACATTAATGATCGACTTTAAAATTTGTCCCGTTTTTTGAGGAGATTAGTTTAAACACAGGGAGTTAGTAGGCAGAAAAGTGTCTCGGGGAAGAAGGAGGGAAAGGGTAAAAAGAGAGAGAAGGCATAACCACTTTCCCATTAGGCTATTGATTTTTTCCCCCCTTTCAAGGACACGCTTCAATCCCGAGCCCATGTGTGGACTGTCTGTCAGGAATCTATGGCTCAGCTTTAGACCGAAGAGTTGTGTGCCTTGGCTGCTTGTATTGGGCCCCGCCGTAAATCTGACCACACTCAATATTAGAAAGAAGGATGGGCAAATTGAGACAAGGTCAAAGGGCAGGTAGTTGTGATAAGCGTCCTGTGTTGATGTGGCAGCTGTCAGAAAAACAAGCAAGTGATTGCGACTGGCCGAGTGGCCGCGGGCATAAACACAAGGGCAATCAAATAAAAACACAAACAGCTAACTCAAAAAGACAAACACAAACACCAACACAAACACAAACACAAACAAAAACACACACACACACAGGATAGATGTTTTACTCATGCACACCCTTGATAAAAGACAAAAAGGGACCGCATCAATGGATTCCACTAAAATCCCCGCTCAAATCGCTTAGTGAAATCCTTGGTGACAGCTATTGACTTTTTGGTAGAGTCTAGTTAATTGGACTCAGTACCCTCTAAAAAGTGTGTGGTCCTATATTCTTTTTCTTTTGTTCAGCAACACTTAATCATCTTTCCCCCAGCTATAGATTTCTCCTTGACTGTGTTCAAATCCACAGACATCAGGTTTGGGCGGACTGAGGGGAGAGGGAGGCAAAAGTTCACGAGGATCAATAAGTGCTTTATTGTCCAGATCAGACGTGCACGGTAGCCCCTAAAAAACCCCAACTACCACACCTTAGAGGGAAACAGAACGGGGAAACACAACAGCTCTTCATCAAAGAGAAATATGGAGCCAATAAAACACTGGTCTAACACAGGTGCCGGTTCCCTGCCTTAACATCTCAATTAGCACCCACAATCAGGAGGACAAGAGACCTTGTTAAAGTGTAAGACAGGAGTTTTCCCGAAGGCCCTGCAGCCAGTGAGACTTGCCTATTTGCTGCATCTGTGTAAAAGGCATCATCTTAGCCCTCATCTTTAGATGAAGTCAGACAGGAACCAAGCCATCCTATAATCAGATCCTTGTATTCGTTGTCTTGTCAATTTTATGTTAGGCTTTCTCCTTAAGTATAGCCTACAGCCCTACTCAACATATGGCACTGGCATTTGTAGGACCCTACTGCATTTCATAGAACAAAGCAGCGTCTTAGTTTTATTTGTTGCCACATACAGGCAAAAATGTTATACTGTGGCGTCTCCAATCAACAGATGTGTAAATTATTTTACTGACGTTAGAGTTTGTAGTTTAAAAATTCAGCACCAAGGACAGAAGTCCACCCCCATTGGTAATTTTCTTGTTGGTATCTGCACCCTATCACCTCTGTTCCTCAAACAGCCACTATGAAAAAGAAAATGCTGCAGCTGTAAGACTCATTTCCTGCAGGTAACACAAGAGGTAAATTTGCTGAAGCTATTACTTTCCTATAGCTGTCGCACATCAGCATGTCTAGATCTGCACGTCTAAACTGTTGCAACTATTACTTTTCTTGTCGACAAGGTAGTAAAGATTGGAATGAAACTGCAAGTCTATTGCAGTATTGGCTGTCCCTGGTTTCAGGGTATATTTTGCATCTAATCACTCTGCGTTATTCTTATCTTTGTAAACTTGTGTTCATATGAGTTGAGACCAAAATATTTTGGCATAAGTTTCTTAGTACTAAATGTGTTAATATAGCCAATGGTGCAGTTCTTACAGGTTCCAAACTGTAAGAAGTACAGTACAGTATCTAACTATGTAGGTGGTTGAACCAAACCATATAGACAGTTGGCTGTGATTCACATTTAACAATCAATTATATTACCCTACAGGGAGTTTTTAATGTAAAACAACAGCCATGCTAAAAAAACTTCTGAATATCTGACATATAGTCAAGTAAAAGTACAAAGTAGAAATGCTTCTGTAAAGTGATACTATCTAAAATGTTAATGTTATATTGTGTATCCCTGGTCTAATCAACACACTTTGTTTTCCTCATTTCTATAAAGCGTTTAGTTACTATACTTCTTATTTTGATTGATTTTAACTTTACATTATAATGTTAACGAATACACGATAAATAAAAATCAGTGGGCAATCAATATTATGCCGTTTTCCATTCGTCGTTCTCAGTAATGCTGACATAATGCTTCTGGGGTCCTGCTGACTTTAGCAACAAGCTCACTACTCCATGGAGGATTAATAGAACAGCAGCAAAATTAAATAGTCTTTGTGTGTGACAGGGTTATGGTCATAGGAAATTGACCTTAAGTGTCCGCAAGATATTGCCACCGAAATTCATCAATTAATTACCCCAATTAAACTAAATTATGCAATAATAGAACAGAATGGGCTTAAGATACCATATAAGTAGCACTGTGTGTAGTCCGTTATGGTGGAGTTGAGCGCCAGAGGGGCTCACACGTGACACACGTGATTCACCTAATGCTTTTTGCGACTTATCAGCTAGTGAATGGAGGCGGGGGGGGGACTGTGTCCCTCAATTATCCTGGCAGATGAAAGTAACGGGCAAAACAATAGATATAGCGCCTCACTAAATGGGCTCTAATGGGAGAGATAGGAACCGGGGGAGGGATGGATGTGCAAGAAGGTAGAAAAAAGGCTGGTGTTAAAGAGGGATTGTGGTCTGATTTGATTCTTGTAGACAGAACGCATCTGAATTACTTCTTGCCTTTTATCCTGTGTTTTTGTTTGCCCATATTTCATAATGGTGCATTTTTTAAAGTATACTTTTAAGACATTTGAGGAGCTATTGCATTAAGCAAAAATGTTTCTCAGGAAAATAGACACCGGGTCCTTTCTTCTTTTCTAACATAATACCTTGAACAAGATTGCATTAATGACAAAAAAACACTGACTTCTCAATCTCTGAACCACCTGTGTGTTACATTATAAATTATAAATGTTTTATAACATATGACATCATACCCAGTGCTAGCAAAATGAAATTAATTAATTTATTAATTAATCTTTTCTATTGAGGCTTACTAATTACAGGACATAGCCACAGCCTCACACTTCAACACTGAAAAAAGTTTTTACACTTTCCAGCCTACACAGCTTTTGTTCCTAAACACCAGTGATCAACATGGAAGATTTACAACCTTAAATAGTGTCAGTGATCTTCTTCCCTGCCTTTACTGGTGCATTGCAGCATATTTTGGCATGTTACCCCCATCTGTACTGTAATTCAGTGGAACAGTTCATTGGTAGAAATGTGTATGACATGTGAACAAGATAAACAAAATGGGATATCATGGAAAAACAGCTCCATAGTGCTACAATAGGTCAGCAACATAAAAGGGGAACATTTAATGTGGCCTACAACTTAATACTCTGACAGGAGAATGAAGCATACATTGCTTTTATTTCATACACCCTGCACTCTTGTGGCCTACAATACTTTATGCTTGAAAACAAGTAAAACTACTCAGCATACTATATATATATATATATATATACACTCACCGGCCACTTTATTAGGTACCCCATGCTAGTAACGGGTTGGACCCCCTT
>NC_048408.1:14599601-14621892 GCF_013103735.1 Etheostoma cragini
GCTCACTGGATGTTTTTTCTTTTTCGGACCATTCTCTGTAAACCCTAGAGATGGTTGTGCGTGGAAATCCCAGTAGATATGCAGTTTTTGAAATACTCAGACCAGCCCTTCTGGCACCAACAATCATGCCACGTTCAAAGTCACTCAAATCACCTTTCTTCCCCATACTGATGCTCGGTTTGAACTGCAGGAGATTCTCTTGACCATGTCTACATGCCTAAATGCACTGAGTTGCCGCCATGTGATTGGCTGCGTAGAAATTAAGTGTTAACGAGCAGTTGGACAGGTGTACCTAATAAAGTGGCCGGTGAGTGTATATATATATATATATATATGTATATATATATTCAGAGGTTTGAGCCAGCATACACTAAGCCATCATAACACTTAAATTACTAAACACAAGGTCCTTCTTTACTCCCCACTGCGGCCTCACACCCCCATAAACTGTGAAAAGTATTCAGTCAAATGTGTGGGAAGCCAATCTTTACTGGTGGTGGGACAGAGACGTGTGTTGGCCCTGAGTCCGGTCTGCCACAGGGATAAACACACAGTGATGGAGAAAATGGATGAGAGGCAAGAATGGCAGACGAGTGAACAGGTGCTGTCCAAGGTTTATGTCGGTGCCAAGACACTGATCCAAATTGTGGTAAGCTTGGAATCCAGACAATTTAGGTGTGTATGTAAGTCATTGACCAGACTGGGAAGCTAATGTAAGTGCTAGCATGTGTTAATGTGTGTGTGTCTGTGTGTGTGTGTGTGTGTTTGTTTGTGTGTTTGTGTCTGTGTGTTTGTGTGTTGAATGAAAATAGTGTAACTTGCAAAAAGGGTTTTAGCTAAATGTTGGATGCAAGGGTGAAGGATACCGTATTAATCTCTGCAATACACTGTAATACATTCAGCTTTGACTTCTGCCACACCAGCTTTGTGTTCAGTGCACTAACCAGTCTCAGACAGGAGCTTGATGGACTCCAGCACACGCTCGGTGTAGACCCCAGGTTCGTAGTTTTCCATCTCAGCGTTAATGATGTGGACCACACGAGCAGCTCGGCCCCGGATAGCTCCAGCAGTTCGGTCAAGAGTGTCCACGTCTCCCTCTTGCAGAGCAATTACGCATTTGTTGACATCCTCAAGGATATGGTTCTCTTGAGAGAAGCAAAAAAGAGAACGACAGTGACTGGATTTGGAGGGACCCAAGGCTTTTACTTTTTTCGGATAAAGAAAGTTTGGATTCAGCATGTGTTTTTGTGATTAATTTGTGACCAAATTAATTTTATCTAACCTTCTTCTTCTTAAATACATGCCAGTAAATGTACCTATGAACCAAACATGAGCCTTTGATGAACTAAACCCTCATGTTGTCCTTGGGTCAAATTTGACCCGTTTTCATTTTATTAATCAGAAAAAATGGGCCTAAAATGTCAACATTAGAAATGTCAAATAACTTTGGAAAAAACATAAGAAAAAAAAACAAACACCCACAATAATGAAAAAATGACAACAATGTCGGAAAAAGCAATAATAATGTTTAATGGTTGATGGGAAGATAACACAAGGGTTATTTAATTTTTAGTAGTAACATTTTAGATTAACAATTACAATGAAACAAAACAACAAATGGGAGATGTTTGGCAAGATATATAGAAAAAAATGCAAAGAAAAAAGTTTTTTCCTTTTTCAATTTAAACAGAAACAACCATTGCTTTCTGACATTGTGTTTTCTCTGATTTGCTCTAAGTGTTGTTGCTGTAAATTGTATGGTTTCTTATTTGTGATTATTTATATTGAGATTTAGTTTTTTTATCACAAAGAAACCCCTTCAACTTGATGTTTGAAGCTTCCAGTAAATAAATAAAACTGAGTGTGAGTGAGTGTAAATCAGGAATATCTTCATTGTTTTCTTCAATTTGCCAATCATTGAAGAACATGTGCTCTATTGTCTCATACCTGACACAGAAAGGAAGTCATCCACAGAGGTGATGTCATCCACGGCCTCGGTCAGGATGCGCACCTGCTTCTCCCACTGATCCTTGAACACATCCATGTTGTCTTGGGCCACCTTGCTCTGGGGGCGGGCAGCCAGTGTGAGAGCAGCGTTGATAACCTGACATGAAAGAAGAGCCAACATAGTAACATAAGGTATGTAAAGAACAACACATACTGTAATATGTTAAAGGATAAGGCTGGGCTTTTGTCTTTATGTTCCTTATTGTCTACAATTCCAATTAAGAGACCAAAACCAATAACAATCATGCATTATGCATTAGTTTCATTAAACATCTAGGCTTGGTTCTGTGAAACGTGCATATGCTGTGGAATAATTTCATCTTTTATAAAAGGAGCAGGGTGATGTACACTGTCCATGTTCATCTTTATGAAGAGATTGAGGGGAGGGGCTATGTCAGGCATTGGCTTGAATTGATTGAATTGCTTGTCATGGTTTTTCATGGAATTTGTTTAAAATAAGAAAAATGTAAAGTATCACCAAACACATCTTGTCAACACATTGCAAGTGTCATACATTGTGTCAGAAAATATCCCAAATTTGTGTTTCCAAATTTCCAGAAAATCCATCCATCAACATAAGATAGAACATTTGGCTTTAGGCTAAAAACTCCAATGCTTCATAGGATTTTACAATAAAGTTGTGAAAATAAACAAGGTAAATTATGTCCTTGTGTTCATTTTTTTTTAAGATCAGCAACGTCCTGCTGGAACTGTTTACAGCAACAGCCTTGTGGGACAGGTGGCATGTGTACTTCAACCCAAACTAGCATGCTTTTTTACTCCCTATTCCTTATCACTTTTGTTTTCTTAGATATAGATTTAGTAAAATTAATCTGACTAAGGAAAAGAGTTGCTATGATCTGGACATGGCATTCGCTGCGATTTTGTGTTTGCCTTTGTGTGCGTTTGTGTGTGTGTGTGTATGTTTGCATGTGTGAAGATAAGGGACCTGGGTTAACTCTACCCAGAACAGATTGAAATATTACTCTGTGTTACACCCGAACCTTGTTCCTCCTTCCCCAGCCACAAAGTGTGTGTTTTTTTTTTTAATCTGTCTGTGTTGAGCTTTGCCAAGAGGTATCAGGAGATTCCTTCTCAAGTATTCTAAGTATGTGGGTCTCAGCAGGTGTGCATGGTGGCGCCTGCAGATTAGGTCCTGAACCTTAAATTCAGTCTTCCTATTCCATTACTATGTCGGGTCCTGTGTGGATAAGGCCTACTGTTAACCTTGGAAACAATGGATTTATTTTAATCTCCTCCTTTGCTTGCATACTGAGACACCGTACAACAAGGTCCACCTACACATGATTCATAGCTTTTTCTCCCATTCCGGCAACTGTAATTATTTCTCTGTAATTATCTATCTATTCCAACTTTCTAAAAAACTCTAAAGAGATGAATTCAGATTTTTATAATTACCAAAACATTTTGACTCGTGCTGGTGTAAAGAGTGCTGTTATGGGTCCTCACCTGTGGACATAGGCTGTCAATTTGGGTGGCAGCCATTCGAACCAACTTAACACCCTCTTCATTGTTGGAGATGGAGCAAGCCAAGTTGGCCACCTGAATAAAGCAAGCAAAAACAAATATACTTAGAACCGAGTACTTGTTGCCTAAATGTCATGAGCACATTTTTCCCCTTCCCGCTCTGGCAGACTCCCCACTGAAAAGCATTGGTTCATATTTAGTTTGTCTTAAAACAACATTCACACACCCATATGCATGTTGAAACACTTGTTCCTTCTGTCCTTATCAGCTGTAGAGATCCCGTCCCAAAGCTCTTCTAATGTAAGTGATGGGGACAAAATCGTCCACATCCTGTCCAAAAATACATTCTAAAGTTTAGTCCAAGGCACTTTTGCCAGCGAAAGCCTCACAATGCAGGAGGATTGTCGATTTGTACCCCATTACTTACATCAGAAATGCATTAAGATGGATTTTTTTTCTTCACAGCCACGGAGAGAAGGAAAAATCACAGTGGCAAAAAAAGTCAGAGATAGACATCATGTATTATGAACTAAGCCTTTGTGTGTAGTAGGCATGTACAGTAGATACATCTCTACTGTAGTCCATGGTATGCATTTAGTATTGCTATCCGTGCAGGGAAAGGGAATTCAAACATTAGAAAATCGTTGATGCAAGAAACAATGCGCCAAAAGTTGGAGTTTGCACAATCACTTCAACACTTCCCGGTCTTGTCTGTAATAACAGGAGATAGCCAGTATCATATCAGACAACACAGGTGGCAATTTCATTTTTGTACTTCACATTCGTATATGTGTGTCAGATGATGTAAATGTTGTGTCAGTCCAACATATAATGTGTGGAAACTCATTTTTACAGACCCCTGATGGTAGACATAAAGGGCATGCATGTAAAGAATGTTAGTGACATAGTACATAGAACATAGCACAGGCTGGTTTGAAGCACTCAGTTGCTGCAAAGGTAAATGGATTCATTCAGATCCAAAACGGTCAGACTCACACGATATGTATACAGAAAGCCTAACTCATTAAATTGACATTTCCAGCATGCCTGTGATGCATGACTAGCATGCCTAACTCATTTTAAGGCTTGGTGGTGCAAAGAGGAGCTTTATTGTATAATTAAGGTGCCAGATGTTTTTTATGTATGAAACAACCGTTACTTTGATTTATGTCTGTCCTTTATCTAGGTAAGGTTTGTTGATAACATGTTTCCAACCTCACTCCTTTATTGAAGACAGCTTTTAATAGTCAATCTTTAAATAGTACATCAGGCTGAGTGGCATTAGTATCTTAGAAAATGTCCGTTGTGAATCTGTCTTCATATTTGGGTAAACTAATTATATTTCATTGATGGATTTGAAGATTTTGTGATTTGGTATCTGTATGCAGTCCATCATACAGACTGTTTGGTTAACTGGGACAGTTTGAGTAATTTAAAGTAATTTTAAAGGTAGAGCATATTAAAGGTGCTATAGGATATTTGAAAACACAACCACAGTCAAATTTGATCTGACAGTAGTACACACACAGTCTGCTATATTACTGTGTGAAGCCATCATACTTCTCCACAGCATCACTGGATTCACAGTTAATTTTCATAACTTCAAACTCTATATAATCCAATACCATCCAGTAAATCCAACTGCAGCATGAGCTTGGGCTTTACAACTGAGCTAAACAGACACATGTCTGTTGGCAGCAAAAGGTGCCAGTCTGTATTATCACTTCTAGTGCTTGCATGTCACTGTTTGAGGCAAATTGAAGTAAATCAAATTTGTGTTAGAGGACTCTTGCTTAGAGCTCTGTCTCTTTACTCATGACAGCAATGAGCACATTGATGGATTGCAGTCTTTTACGTGTAGCAGTGTGTGTGTGTGTGTGTGTGTGTGTGTGTGTGTGTGTGTGTGTGTGTGCGTGTGTGTGTGGGTGTGAGAGAGAGAGAGAAAAGCAGACTGTGATTGAGAGTCTGTGTTCCACATAAACGTGAGTGGCTGCTTGCAGAAGGTTTGAACAAACATACAACACATAAATTGAATGACATTCCAGCATTATTGAAGTTCCCTGCATTCAATTACTATTTTACAATACAGTAAATCATATGGAGCATTTCCTAGACCCTATATTATGGGGTGAAATATTTGCAAATGTCTTCTCATCTTTGCAAAGTAAATTTGAAGTGAATGCAGTGTAGTTTTTACTAAATACTCCCAGTAAAGAAAAGTCCAGTCCTTTTACTTTCTGTAAGTGGACTCCAGCTGGAAGAAACATCCTGCTTTGTTTGTTTTTCTCTGGGTTTAGGACTGACAGAAGAAATGCTATTGTATTAGCAAAACTCTTCCGTCTTGTTTGATCACTCCTAAATGCAATGGATCTATTTCTAGAATGTTCATGGTTAATTTTTGTTCCAATTTGACTTTGTGTAAATTGGGCTGAAATAAAAATCACACTAAATGTCTCGTTGAATAACAAAGCCTTCATGTGTCAAAAGTAGGACAAAGGGTCAGCACTTTTTCCATTATACTATTTTTTTCCAATTACAGTAAAATTATGGCACCTGAATGGCAAAAAAAGCAAGTCCCCTCTCTCTGTCTTTATTCTGCAGTGTCCTTTCTCTAGTTCTGCTCAGGGCCAGCTGCCAATGTGAGACTTCACTGGACCCATGTGAGGCAAAGGGGCAGAGGGCTTTCTTGAGGTTGGAAACATGCCCAACAGGCCCACTCCCACTCTCTCTTACCCCAACACAGAGAGCTGGGCCAGGGCCAATGCTGCAATATCCAGCCAGAACTACTAATTGCAAGTATCTCAGGAAGGGCCTCTCCTTTGAGGTTTTTCTTTCATAGAGATGAGGGGAAAACCAAGACAAAAGGTTTGGGACTACACCACGCAAACTTCATGCTGATATGGTCAAGGATGTTAGAACAGAATATGCAATTCAAAGAGGTGTGTGTATGTGCATGTATTTGTGTGTGTGTGTGAGAGAGAGAGACAGAGAGAAAGAAAGAGAGAGAGAGAGAGAGAGAGAGAGAGGGGGAGCAATCGAGAGAGATCCCTGCGGAATGCTCATTCCTCATTTTAGCCTCGAACAAAGAACTATCGATTTTGTCCTTTTGCTCTGCCATGGATAATCACTTCAATTCTAATTTGATGAAGGTTTCCACTGCAGTTGAAAAGATGGGCATTTTCATGTATGCTATCTAAATCACCTAAATGGAGCTAAGTAAATGAAAATAGATCTGTCCTTTTTCTATTTTTTTATGCAGGGGATTGCTGCTGAGAATCAGAAAGCACTGATGATGGTAATCCTTAAAATACCATCTTACCAGTATCACTTTAATGGTATTTAGCACCGCCTGTGCACAATGCATATAATCAGTTTATCTCCATGTAACCACCTCTTTGCTGCAACTAACTATTATTCATTATGTAATGGCTAAAACCTTTGACAAATAACTACAACCCCCCCAGCTTTTTTTAAAATCTTTAATTGTTCTGGATTAAGCAAACATTTGAGTGGCTGTGCCAAAGAGCAGGAAAGCTGAGCCAGAAGAAGACTCTCCTTGCTTCACTCAGGACGGTCAATGCCCAGTAAAACTTGCCATTTCTACAGCCATTTTTCGAGCAGCTACACTCAACAAATCTCCTTCCAGTTACTAACTCTCAAGAACGACTAATAGAGCCGGTGTCAGCCAAGGTGCTGGGCACAACAGCTTTGCCCGAGGAAGAAGCAGGAAGAAGACTTAAAAAAGAAGAAGACTGGGAGTGTAAGAAACAATCAGTGGCGATGGCATTTAAAGTTATGTGATGTAACACAGAAGCACTTTGTTCTATTTACAGTCTGTCATCTGGGTGCTTACTTGTTTCAGGGGTGGTGTTGGCAAACACTTCATTGACATGGGCTAAAGGGTTGTGTTTTATGTTTTTCAAATGCAGAAAACCACCAGAATATCTCACCGCTCTTTAAATGCCTCTCTACCGCTTGTGCACACATGAGCACTGACATGCACTCAGTCTGTCAACATAAATGGAGCAGAACATTTAACAAGGGAATACAGTATGCAGACTGGGAAACAATTAGAGGCCTGCCCTTGCAGGAGTACTTCTATTTATTTTAGTCAGTCAGCAATAATGCCTGTACCTTCAACGCATGGACCGGAGGTGACAAAAACAGGTTAAGGGGCACCACATTAGGTAACACCCGATGTCAAGCCTGAGTGAAGGTCAGGTCTAGAGGAGATATCAAAAGCAGGAAGTAACGACCTGCTGTGTCTGACTATAAACCACGTCTTTGAAAATCAATCCCCATTAAGAAGTAAAGTACCTATTTCCTTTAGGAAAAATACCCACCGGGCTCGTAACAACATCAAAAGGCATGCCAGGCCTTGCAGCATATTAAACAATAAAAGTGTGGAATAGTAAGCACAAAAGGTAATAGATTTCTGAGTGGGCCGCTATGATATTGGTTGTAATGTCTTTTCTACACTTGGATCTTGTTCAGATGAATGCAGTTCTTGATTGGTGGATTACTCATTTTCTGAACAATGCATCAGATAGCCTTGTCCTTATTGAGTGACATACAGCTCGTCATATGTTCTTGTGTGTGATCAATATGAAATCAAAAGGGAACACTGTTTTAACAAAACCTCATTTGTACAATATTTCCTACCTAAATTGCAAAATATGTTGGAAAACAATGTAAGAGGCAATCAAACAGTCTATTCTTTTCTTGTATGGTGAGGATCTAAAATTAGTGAATGGCTTTGTGAGTCATTTTGATTGCTGATTGCTCTTTAATTGCTCCCTCTGCTACCTTTTTCCCAACCCCCGCCCATCCTTGCCTGAGAGACAAAGTGGACCTAAATTGCGAGCGACTTTAATGCACTAAGGAGATCTCTCTACACTTCCTAACTCAGAATGGAAATTAGTTCAAGTCACTGTTTACTAAGTGACGGGTCCACTAATATGTGGCTGACTGGGATACAATCCTACACTCC
Organism: Etheostoma cragini; assembly: GCF_013103735.1. Classification (NCBI taxonomy): domain Eukaryota; kingdom Metazoa; phylum Chordata; class Actinopteri; order Perciformes; family Percidae; genus Etheostoma; species Etheostoma cragini. The sequence goes on from NC_048408.1 coordinate 14,608,087, forward strand.
TCGACACACTGCCTCTCTGCAGACCCCTGGTTTGGTTCATCAACTCGATGCATGCAGACACAGTCTCTACCACAAATGCAGGCACACACACAGATACAAAAAGTGTCTCTTATTATTTATAATGCCGAACTCTTTGAGATGAAAGATGGTGTTCACCCACTAGAATGACAATCAGGGGTTTTCCCTCACATTAGATAAATAGGATTAAAAATAAGATGGGAGCATTTCTGTCTCTTTGTTGACTTCATGTGAATAGGAAGACATACAGTGTATGAAAGATGACAATATTTATTTATTCATTATTACAAGGTGTCCTTTATATGGAAGACTGCGGAAAACCCACTACAGATATAACTCTGTGACCACTTTGAGATCTACCTGTAGAATCTAATGGGATCCAATACAACAGCTCAGCCATAAATGTTACCTTTACAAAGATAATATTTAGTTGTAATGGATTCCATTATATTCAAAGGTGGGTATGCCCATTCCATGAACCCAAATAAAACTACAATGTGACCATACAAATAACTAAAACATAAACATAAAGAAATGGTTTAATAATGCAAGTTTAGCAAGGGTGTAAAACTCTGTGCTGCTAAACTGTAGGGCCCTTTATAGCAACATGAAAGTTAAGTGACCCGTTTCCATACGGTCAATGAATCCTTAGCTGCTTCTAGGTCAACTCCAGCTATTGTACACATCCCTTTTGACCAGGTCTTTACACTAAGAACATGTACAGGTTTGGGAGACTGAGGTGGATAAGTACTGTATACTGGGGTACAGTGGAAGTCATGAGAAACAAATCAGACAGTCCATTCTGGAGTTCACAGATTAAAGATAAATGCCACGACTTCCTTATTACTGCCACGATTTGTATTTTGCTGCTTTCATTTCATGATCAACACTGTATGCAGCAAAGAAGTAAAACAAACATCTAAAATCTTTCTTAAATAATGCCTCAGGAGTAGGGTTTAATATTTTTCCCAAAACTTAGATTAATCAGATCCAGGGAAAAGAAGACCAGTTTCCCTGGAATCCCGGAAAATAGCTGTTTTTTTTTATTTATTTATATTATCTCAAGTAATGTATTGATATCATTCAAATATGTGTTCCCCAATCCCAAACTGACATTGTTTATATTATTTTTATTATCATTTGGACAAAAGAACACCTTAAGTCCATCATCAACACAGTTTGCAATGATCAATTCTGTTGCGTGATCAAGTGAGCTGCGTCCGTGACATCTGATGCAGCACTAATTATGAAATGCCAGGTGGATTGTATGTGACTTCCAGTGTTGGGCAAGTTACTTTTAAAAAGTAATTAGGTACAGTTACTAGTTAATTCTTCCAAAAAGTAACTAAATTAGATGCTCAGTTACAAATTATAAAAGTAACTAGTCACTTCAGAAAGTAACTACTGCGTTACTTTCAAGTACATTTTTTAATGCTCAAATGTGACTCCCCCTCTTTAACAAAACATGAAATACATGTGCATGTTCAATTATTTATGATAAATCTGATTATTATAATGAAATGGACACTTAATAAAATACATTATTAAAAGAAACTGTACACAAATCTAAACTATTTGTAATGTTGCTGTGGGACAAAGTGAGACTATCCTCCAAACAAATGCCATGTCTGTAGATATCATGTCTGGTGGATTGATACAAATAACAACATAGATGTTTTGGAACTTTTGATATTTATTGCCCTTCAACAGGCCACAACTGCGTAAAATTAAATAATGCTTGTTAAGCACTAAAGCAAAAAGAAATAACAAATACATACACTCTTTGTAGTGCAAAAAAATGTAAGTGACTTGATGTTTATGCTTTTTGTGTGTGTGTGTGTGTGTGTGGCTAGAGTTAGGGAGAAGTGAGAGAGTGACAGAGATTAGCTTCGGAGCAGGTAGCCACTCTAGAGTCATAGTGCCTATGTTTTCTGACCACGGTGGGAAATCTGTAGATAATCAAATCTATAATCAAATAGATTACTCGTTACTGAAAAAAGTAACACTGTTAGGAACGCCGTTTTTGCCATCACTGGTGACTTGTCTTCTGAAAATCTAGGCAACCTTTATAAAACCAATATTTCAAAGAACTCCATTATACAAAATAATGAAATGTGCTAAAGTAAACCATTGACTGATTCCTGAACCATTCTATTAAACGAAATCCCATCTATGGCTGTTGAGATTTGTATACGGCTACAAATGGGAATAATCACTCAAAGTTAACCAACATATTTCTTCATTATGGCAGGGCAGGCATATTCAACTAAATGAAAGCACAGAAATGTACAACTGTGCGCTGCAAAAAGACAGGGCCAAAGGCCGATGGAATACTGAATTGCTAGTAAAGCTTTTGAAAAAACAAAACTGTAAAGCCCATTTCAGACCAAAGATTTGCAGCAAGACGAACTGAAACTTGCAACTTGCAAACTAGTTGCAATACGTCAGTCTGCAACGTTGTGAAACCTGCCAGTTTACACCATACTGTATGTGTATATAAAGATGGATAAGGTGTATCCACTTCCTCCCACTGTAAAAAAGTAAAGTAAAAACATCCCGGATATTGGCGATGCCATCTTGTAATTTTGGAGCCAGAGTCTGCACAATAGTGTTAGGACGGTGGAGCCGCAGAATTAACTGTCAAACCTACATCGCGAGAATCACAGCTTTGTTCTATTGCCACTCCCTTTCTTCATTCACCCTGATTTAGCTATGAGTTCATTGGCTGTTGAAACAGGTGACGTGTTTTATGTTCTAATACCTTGTTTCTGCCGTTTCCTATTTAACCTCTCTCTCAAAGAAATATATATATATATTTTTTAAATGTTTAAATGCTGTTGAATTACCAACTTCAGAACTTCAGAACCATTTTACGTTCTGTGATATTTTATGTCCATCTGCATATCATCTTGCACATGGTCTGATCATTATTGGCTATTGATTGAAAATAAGCATTGGCTACATCTCCTTTAAGTAATGGTAATTTTTATTTGTGTTTGTTTTTGGGATAAGGCAAAAGCTGGTTTGCTTTATTATTCAAGAAGTAATATAAAATAAGAATGTGGATTTAACATGTGGGTTTTGACCTTTTTATTTTGACCAAGAAAAATCTAGTGCAACAATTTTCTTTCTTTAGAGTCTATATGATTCTAAATTACTACAGAATAGCCTTCACAATCACATCATGGTCTACTTGACAGCCATGACTGAGCTTGCATGAGAAGCTGACAGAGTGTGATATACAGTGGCCGTTACTCTGAAGCCGCAGCTGAGGATTGGGTATTCCTGCTAATACCATGGTTGGCTTCTTGATAAATATTATAATTTGCTGCAAGCTTCTAGGGAGGTGAACCAGCACTGCTAGTAGGGAGATGTTTGAATTGTAAATGAGACAGCAGCAAGGGTGGATGACAGAAAAGTTCAGAGAAAAAGAGACAAAATCACAAACACACACCACCGGAAAGGAGAGTGGAGGCACCTGATGTAATACAAAATAAGAAGTAAGCAATCTCTCTGCAACAGTCTGTACTCTGCTTGTTCAACCCTTTCTAGTGCTAAATGTCAAGGACCAGCGGTATCTTTCGTTGACCACATACAGATAGGCTTCAAAATGTCATTTATTTACATTAAAATCTGAATTTGAATTCCTCAATCCAGATGGCCATAGGAAGAGAGGATGGGCGACAGGAGAAAACTATTATATAAAATTGTATTGAGCTCAACAAGGGACACAGAGCGGTAATTGAAAGCAAAATGAAATAATCATGAAGCTAGCTGGACAGAACTGACTTGGGACAAGCTTTTATATGTGTGTCTGTGTGTGCGTGTGTGTGTGTATGTCTGCACATGCTTTCAATTTAGATTTGGGTATTGGATTATCTTGTTCACATTGCTGTGAATGACAGGGCATTAAAGAAAGTAGGGAGAGGGGAACAAATGGCTGACTCACTTTTCCTTAGGCGGAGGGCAACTATTCACACTTCCTTTTGGCCTCAGTGTCTTGCTGCTTTGCTGTGCTTCAGACTTGAGGAGCAAAGGCTGGCTAGACTGATTTCTGTTCATTTTGCTATGAGCGCTCTCTCGCACAGAGGGTGTTGGTACCACCTATATTGTCAAAAAGTTGTGTCTTCCAGGTAGGTAGTACAGTGGTTTGTTCTTTTTACAACATATTTTGCCTTTGCTCAAGCTGGTGCTGTAGCCACAGGGGCCAGACTGTCTCCCTCACAGTTCCTCTCCATTCCTCTTTCCCCATAACAAAAACTAAAACAAAAAGCAGCTAGGGCTGTTTCGACTGAAGTATTGATTTCTCTTTGCTTTGTCTCTCCCACTCCCTCCCGCCCTCCCTTTCTTAGAGTGCTAGCCAAGCAGTCAGGCTTGGCACCAAAACATAATTATGAAAATGGACCTCTGGGTTGTTTCTTTTAATCTATCTGTACATTCCACATTCCCTCTGCAACAGAAGCTATTTAAAAACTGTTTCAGGGGAATTGAAATGTTTAACCCACTGTACTGTAAAGCCTGGAATACTTTTTGGCAGAGGTGGAAAAAGTACTCAAGTATTGTACTCAAGTAAAAGTACCCATACTTTGATGAAATATGACTAAAGTCCAAGAACAAATACCTATCTAAAACTTGACATGACACACCACATTTAAGACCCTTAGAAAGGCATAATTTGCAATGTTAGTTCAGTCCATCCCATAAAACGTTATCAAACAATCAACTGAAAGTGAAAGCACCGTACATTGTTAGTTCTGAGGTACATGCTTCTTTTCTTCACAAACATAAAAAACAGTGATAATGCAAATCAAGGCCAAATCACTTTGACTCAATAAATGGGTTAGACCCTAACGTTCCAAGCCCAGACTAGGTGCTAGCTTTTACAAATTATTGTGCAGAATCACATAAGGGAAGTGTGTTTAGTATTGTAGCGGTGATTCAAATTATAATCCTGTAACACAGCGATCTGTTCTCCGCAAACTAAGCACATTGGCTTTATCTATGACTTTAGTAAATACTTAGAAGTCCATGTTTGGTTAAAAATTTGGCGCTCTGTATCGACCCTTTCTTTCTTTCATTCCCATGAGCGGACATTTTTGAGGGATAACAGCTCAAAAGAAGAATGCCCAGGTCTGGTGTAGTGGTTCTGGGTGTGATTCTTTTATTCTTCCTTTCTGTTTCGTTAGTCAAAGTTTTTTTTTTTTTTACTCAGTAACGAATGGGATTTGTAATGTAGTGAAATACAATACTTCACTCAAAATGTGATAAAGTAAATTTTAAAATTCCAACTTTAAAAACTACAAAACTACTCAATACAGTAACGTGAGTAAATGTATTTTGTTACTTTCCTCCTCCTCTTTTGGTGGCACGACATTGGTTTCTGTCTAAACCAGGTGTGTAACAGATGCGTCAATACTTATAGCCAAAATCATCAGGAAATGCCTTGCATTGTATATTGTAAGCAAACCCGGCAGACATCTAACTACCGAAACGGGAGATTTTAGTGTGAGTTTCTGTCAAACGCTGGCATCAATTTACTATGTGTGGCACCCATGACAAAGTGCCTCGACTCAGACAGCGATTGCTGCTCTCTCCTCAATTTACAGTTCAGTGGCCAGTGAAACACAAATGACACAGCCAAAATCAGTCCCATTTTCAAGACATTAAACTCTGCAGCAGGACATGAGTTACAGTAGTTGCAGCATTACAACGGCTTCCTTGCTCAAGGTCTTTGTGTTATGTTTAAGTGCAAAATGCAATGCCAATTTGGTTATATTTGGCCTGTCTGTACTGGTTATATGTACTGTTGTAAGCAGAAAAAATGTGTTATTCTGAACAACAGGTTGTAGGCCACCAATTTTTCTGCAACAAAGATCATGCAAAGTGTGATGCTTCTCTATCTAAAACTTTAGTCAATGATGTCATCTATATAACCTTCGTCCCATTGGACCACTCAAATATTGGAATATTAGCACCCTATTTAATACAGGAAGAGATTATCAATTGATCCAAAGGATCTAAACACCATTGTCCAATCTCATACAAAATGCGAACACGGCAAGACCTTGACATTTCTCCACATCACATCCCTCTGCCTTCTCACATCTATCTAAGGCACAGGAAAAGCATGATTAGTCATGTTGGATGATAGATGCACGCAGTGGGAAAGGTCAGCAGTTGTCGGTCCTTAATGCTTCAACCTTTAAATTGGGGGATGGGTGAAGAGAGATGAAATAAAATAAAAAGTGAGTGGGAATAGGAGTTGGTGACAATTTACAAGAATCAATCATTACTCATTCCATGTCATACACATGTGAGGCATGGTGGAGAAATGTAGACAGTACAGTTCAGGGGTGAGAAAAACATCCTCCCATCTGCTTACAAAAGAAAGACAAAGACATAATATCCTGAATGCTGAAATCCAAACCTGATACCTCAAAGCAAATATGAAAGCTGATGTGATTCATTTTCTTAGCATTATAATAATTTTGTTCTTCAGTTTCTCTGAAAAGCCTATATCTTCTACATTTAAAACATGTAAAAACAACATATATGTCCCTAAGACAGCCCAGATGCATTTCTTGATCTGATCTATAAGGTGAATTTCTGTCTTAGGAAGTCTAAATGTGCCAATGGAAATGTCACATTGATTCCTGTGCTTTTAATTAATGCTAGTGTGATTTTCTCCCAGGTGTAAACAGGGACGTGTGACATGTGGGATGTGAAAGGCCATCACGGCACTGGGTGTGCGCAGAATAAACCGCAAAATTAAAATACTGTCCATCACAATGGCCATTAGTCCTCTTCTATTTTAGACTATTGTTCCCAGGGTGTTAATAAATAACACCTTATGTGTAAGGCAGTGTCCACCTAAGATCTCGCTAATATTCTGACAGTTTTTTAAGTATGATGTCTGTGGTGATATAAAGCACACTTTATATTTACTGTAACTACTTTTTTTGCATAGTGACAACGATGTGAGGTGATGGCATATAAGAAAAACATTTTATTTTCCACTGTACTGTCTTTGTGAAGACAAACAATTTTTACTGGGAGTGTTAGTGCCAATGCACATCTATCTCTGATTGATGTCAGTTTTACAAAAGGGTGTTAACGTGTTTCAGATTTCAACAGAAATGTCTTGGCACCCTTTTTGGCAGAGGACATGTACTGAAATAATAGATGAATCACACCAACTCTAAGGGCCCCAGTGACCAGACAAAAATCAAATTTGCAATCAGCACAAGGCTTTGATGCAATGGCTTCAGCTAATTACTTCATTAAGGGGAAGACATAACTTTTGCCCTGGGGTCGCCAATTAATGTGAACCCTGGAACCAAATGTGTTATAGGTGCTTTTCTTACGTAGCGATGATAAACTATAAATTGTGAGTCCAATTAATTTAGGATTGGTGTAATTAAGCTTTGGGAACTGAACACTGCTACACCTATTACTCCTTGGGGAGAAGTGTCTGGACATTTCCACAGTAAATAATGGCCACAATCTTTACTTTCAACCTTGAAAATGCTCTAAATTACTCATTAAAACATGTTGCCGTCATCAACCACTTTTGGGAAGCGGATGCCTTAATGTTGTCTTATGAACAGCTGGGGTCCAGCCTGTATCGTTTAAGGTTATTTCCACAGTATAACAGAGAGCAGGTTGTGGGAGTCACCATCAGGGCATATTCACATCTGCCATCCCAGGGGTGTTGCTCCACTGTGTAATTAGGTATTTGTCTTAAAATCTGTTTGGGCTTCACAGACTAACCTAAAATGAAATTAATTTATGTTTATATGTACAGATCCTGATTATATTTAGAGTTTAAAAGGGATCTAAAACGGCCTGTTCTTAACTAATACAAACTACCAATGTAAAGGTGATAATAACAGCACCTTTGTACTATGAAAACAAAAGTAATCTTACAAAATTTTTCTCTCACTGCTTGGATTGAATTTAGATGACCCCGTCCTGGCATGGTTCAACTGTCTAAACACTCCTGGCCAGCTAATACACTGATGCCCTATTAAAAGGTTACGAAAAATACTGTGTATGTATAAAGGTTAAATTCTCGTATCAGTAGTCAAACCCTTTCAAGCTACATCTTAGATAGATAGATAGATAGATAGATAGATAGACAGACAGACATTAAATGAACAACACAAATATGAAATTTGAACTCTTCCCTGACTAGTTAAACTTTGCGATAAGGGATAATCTTTACTCTTACTACAATGGATGACTAAGTCCGATCAGAGTTTGCAATTTATTATTTCCTTTGTGGCAAACAAAAACACACCAATAGCATTATTGGTGTATTGTACTGCTGGTCTTAGTGGGACAGCTTACTTGTTTTAATTTCAACACCATAGTTCCCTTTAGAGTTTTCTGAATGCCAGTCCCACCAACACACATTCTTGTTCTCTCTCATATTATGTTGTCTAAAGGGGGAACTAAAGTAGCTTCTGACAAACAACCATGATTTTAAGAAAAGGTAGAAAAATGTTTCTTTTGTTATTGGTTTGGGATTTTTTTGAAGTCATTTTCCTGAATGTTCATCAGGCCATACTACACTATCCAGAAAACAAACCAGACTGAATGTTATTTGCTATGTAGTGCAGTAGACTTACTACTTACTGTCCACCATTATATTCAAGTGTCCAAATTCTGTGTGAAACTCTCTCTATATAGCAACCGTCTAGTTCCAACAATACAGCAGTAGTGTCTATTGCATGTATACAACACTCGTTTTGTTTCTAAATTACCATTGTAGGACTCCACACCTGTCATTGATGACACATTAAATTATAAGAACTTGTACTTTAGCACTGAACCCGCTACCGTATTCATTTGTTTAAGAGGGATACACTCTAAATTGTGGATCATACCTCCCTCTTGATTCTATGTGGTTTGAATGCACTCAGTGTAGGTCGCTTAGGACAAAAGGGTCTGCCAAATCAATGTAATGAAGTTATTCATTAAAGACCAAAATCTATGAGTATCTATTATAAAGTTAGTAGGAATGAGTAATGAGGCGGTAACTTCGGACACAGCAGCACACATGATTACACTCCATTCAAGCACTAAACTTAAACCTTGGCTGACATTACTTGACCCTAACACCCCAGCCTCATCCCCACCACAAATTACTGCTACATTGTTAAGCACATTTCAAATGCAGTCACTTAAAAATGTACAAGCGATACTGTAGTCTGGCATTGTAACACTTGGAAGTACAGAGCAACCAGGCAGATAATCGTATCATTTTACTGGTTCAGTGAATTGATTGGGAAAACATATGCTTTTGTTTGCCAAGCTGAAGGTAAGTAGTTGAGTATGATTTAGATGTGCGTTTGGAAAAATGCACCTAAGTGTAACACACAAAAATCGTTAGCAACGACTGACATTTTTAAAATCATATGAGAATGAGGTACATGTGCTGAATTAGTCATAACAGGTGAAAGAAAATCTTCTGCCAAAACCCTTTGCCACCAAGATGAGACAGAGGTTTGGGTTAATTGGCTGGAGATTGTGAAGTAAAGGATTTCTGGATTATTTGCCATGGTAACAGTTGTCTCATCTCTTCAGTCAACACTGTTTTCAACTTTAGTCTCCTCCAGTTTTATCTTTATTGCTGCCCCTCTTGCCAGAATTAATTCACTGGAGCAAGAACTGAATTGTAGACTGAATGAAGTGTGTTGCTATGACTTTATATGCTGTGGGCAAAGCTGTGAAGTTGTTTTTTAAGAGCTTTTGGGTAGCACTCCATTTGACAGCACAGTAATTACAAAGAACTCACTACTTAATGAACAGTTAATGGATGTCCAAAAGACAACTGCATGTCATTCACAGCAAGGAATATTGTAATTACAACAGTAATTTAATTTTTACCTATTTTTAAAAACATGTAATGACCTGTTTTTAACACGCAGTGATTTGTGAAGCAATTATCTATTAACAAGCTGCCAAGTGCAATTAGTAACAACTTATATAAATATCATTCCCAAAAGTAGCCTAAGTAAATGTATGTTTCAGTAATATGAACTATATAAACTGGACTGTAAAGTCATGTGCAGTATTTTGTGTGCTCAGTGAAATTAAAAGTTGGATTAGGTAAAATAAATGAAGTACAAATTAATTTGTTTATTTTTTGGGTGCCCCACAGTGACGATGTCAGAGACCTGAGGTTCCCTAGAATCAACACAGAGAACATTATTGGGGTTAAACGAGATCAGCAGGAGGTGTGATCAGAGGGGGGACGGTGCAAAGTGCCAAATCATTCTCCATATGAGGCAGAGGCACATCCTCCCCATCATTTTCTCCTCTCCCTACCCCTCGCCAAATGTAAAGCTCCCCTCTGGAGAGAAAACGGATGGCTCCTTCTGCTCCATTAATCTAATGACAATGCCCTGTGACTAAGACCAGCTTAGCAGGCATTGCTCATCCCCATTGGCTCCTCTCTCACTTAGTATGCCATCTATGCATGAATGCAACAGGGGCAACGACAGCAAAGGAGGAGGAGAAAGAAAATCAAGAGAGACGGAGTCACTGCAAACAATGGCCAGATTATATTGCACTGGTGTCCATGGTTACCGAAAGATGTCACATACCAGCACTGATGAACTGTATTTAGAAAAAAAACGTGTTACTCAAAATAGTGTTTAAAGTCCTCAGATTTCTCTGAATTTATATATGTGAATGTCAGTGTACCGGGAATAGTAACACAAGTGAAGTTACATTCCTAACAACAAATAATTGAGAAGGCAATTTGATGATTGCAATTAGATGAAAAACAAAACTACCTTTCATACATTTTTCAGTTTTTGTGGTGTCTACAAAGCCAAGGTGCACCTCTTTAATAATGTGTGGCCCAAATCCGAAAAAAAGAAAAAGAAATTGGGGGTCAAGTGACCAGGTCAGACTTCTTCAGAAGTAGTGTGAACCCTCAAATCTAGCACAAATCAGATTTTTTCAAATCAGATTCAGGCCACTTCCATATTTGGTCTTGAATCAGACGCAGGTCAGATTATTTCAATGCAAATGCAGTGTGAACAACCAAGACCCTGCAGCGAGGGATGGGGCTCCCTGCTGCCGGCGCGTCTGTCAGTGGAGCGGACTGTCCTCAGTGCGCCCCAACTGCTTTGGGTTGCCAGGGCGGGAATCGGCTCACGTAAAAGGCACCAGGGGTCTGGGGCAATTGTCGGCAACCCACCCAACCCGTCTTTTCACAGACATTTTCATGAATTTGTGAACCCCCCCGGACGCCCCAGACAGTATGTAAAAAGTGAATACTTTCGGGCAAAAGAGGACGTTTGGTCACCCTAGTGTATTTGTTGCTACTGCAACAACTCTGCATCACAAAGTGAAAGGGAGAGAATTTACATAATTACTATTTTCTGACAGAACAAGTGAAACAAAACTGCAATCTAGTTTTTCAACAGTGCAATAATACTCAATAGTTAGAGTCTACACAGATTAACACATCACTAGCTACTCGAGACGGCAAGCAATGACACTGCCTCAAGTTTAATTCAGACTTGAGATGGCTGTGATGATGGGCTTTTAGTTCAGCCCTGTGGAATGTACAAACACCCCTTTCCATCTGACACTTCTGGGAATGTCACTGCTCTGCAGTGTATGTGTTGCTTGCTGATGTCTGCAGGAGCACAGGCTCTGCGTATGTTAGCCCAGCGTCTCACGGGAGAGATGTCTGCTTCAGCCTAACCTTCGGGGAAATAGCAACCAGAAGTTGTCTGTCAAGAGCAGAACTGCTGGCCCAGAATAGTACGGGGTCAGTGTGGGAAAATAGGCCACACAAGAAGAGCAGACGGGACTTCTTAACTAAATGTGTGATGCTCTGAGTCAAACTAACTGCCAAATAATCTCACACACATTTAAGGAGCTGTGTGTAGGATTTAGTGGCATAAAGCGGTGATGTTGCAAATTTCCACCAATGGAATACCCCTTTCCTTACACTTCCTTGTAGGAAAACCTACGGTGGCCGTCAGGTGACGTATAAACATGAAAGGCCCTCTCTAGAGCCAGTGTTTGGTTGTCCGTTCTAGGCTACTGTAGAAACATGATGGTGCGACATGGTGGGTTCTCTGGAAGAGAACCCGCTCCCCATGTAGATATGAAGGGCTCATTCTAAGCTAACAAGAATGAAAACTTAATTATAAATATTATATTATATTTCTGCCAATATATCCCCTAAGTCCTACACACTTGTCCTGTACATTGAGTTAAGGAACAGATCTGTTTGAGTGTGACATTTCACGATAAACCCACAGCAGTTAATGGAGTTATCAATGGCAATAAGTGGCTCTCTTACTTCTAAGATTGAGGCAATTCAGCTTTATTTGTATTACCCTAATTTGATGTCTCAAAAGCTTCACAAGCCTTACATTATGAAATATGTAATGACAATGACACCATTCAACTTTCTCAAGAATAAATGATCAAGAAAAAATATTTGAAAAGCTGATGTAAAACAATTTTTGTCTTCTTTTTGATCAATAGGAATAAAAAGAGCATACGTTGGTAGACTATTCCTCTTCAGCTTGTCAATTTTTGAAATATAAAGATGGGACTTTCTAGTGTTCTCTGGGTTTAGGTTGCTTAACATTTTATTGCAATATCTAGTCGCTATCTAGTAAAGCAACAATGCCCCCCAAAACCCTCAATACAAATAAAAAAGATTAACACAATCACAGGTAAGATTATGAATAAAATTATGCTGTTAACAGTTACTGAAGGTATCTGCATTCATATATATATGCCAAAATTGAATCTTTTATGCATCTAAAATGTATTTTTCTTAACCTTTCTTTTCTCAATCACCTCAAAGTTGTCCAGTAATTTAAGAGCAGTTCTAAAAAAAGGTCTTTTAACAATAAGAATGAAAGCAAAGTTGTAATCTTTTATGATTCTTTAGCCAATAAATAAAGTTTATCGCACAAACTATACCTGGATCACTTGAAACAACCTCTTGCTTATTTCAGCATTGTTTCGGGGTTAAAAAATGTCCCCACCTCGATGACTCAGTCTTGATTGAGTGTTCTTCTGCTTTATTACCCGGGGGCATGTTTGTTGCCATGGTGACAAAGAAAGCAGGGGCTGACACAGTATTCCATTACTGACTGAACAAAGAGCAAATGAAAGATAATTTTCCATTCTGAAAGACAGGCAGACAATGATTAAAATGATCACCTCGCTATGTCATTGGCACCATCTACAGCTACAGTACTGTAATATAGTGCTGATTAAAGCCGCTATTAAGATTTCTTTGCATTGTTTATGTCAGCAATTGCAGGAAATAATGACAGAGGTACACTTAGAGATGCATGTACAGTATATACATTGTGGAATACATCTCACTAGTTGTATCCAACTCAAAAATGGCATGGTCCATGTAGTACTGCTATTATTAATTATTATAATATTATAACAAAAACGTACCCAAGATCTCTACCAATAAGTCTAACTCACTTCCTTGTCACTACAAAAATGTATAGGAGAAATATTTGTCTATACATGTGGGTTAATCTCTGACTGTATGTGCACGTCCTTCTGTGTATTTTAAAACTGTACGTTCAGCTTTTAACCAATGTACTGTGTTCCAGTTATCTCACCCTCCAATAGGCTTTGAATATATTAATAAATAACAACTATATTGCGGCTTTACTTCTGACTTTCTTTTGAATGCATTCCATAATATATACAGTGGGTACGGAAAGTATTCAGACCCCTTTAAATTTTTCACTCTTTGTTTCATTGCAGCCATTTTCC
>NC_048408.1:14621992-14635054 GCF_013103735.1 Etheostoma cragini
ATTTTTGGAAAAAGGCTGCAATGAAACAAAGAGTGAAAAATGTAAAGGGGTCTGAATACTTTCCGTACCCACTGTAAGATAACCATGAACTTCATGCTCTCACATTGGGGAGGTAAATGCCATCATGCACCTACCACTGTCTGCCATTAAAGGAGTCTTTACATTAATATAGGCAGTGGGAATTTTCTGTTGTACAAGGGACACTTTCACATTAGCTTTAGTAATGGTGAAATGTCATTATGTATCTACGAACTTGCTATCCAGTCCACTGTCAAATCCAAACAGTGTACAGTTATTTGTATGCATTCTTCCACGCACCACACAAAACAGAGATAACTAAAAAAATCTTTCTTTCACACACATGAATGTTTACATATACTAATAAAAACAAACACATACACTACACAAGAGATCTATATGCAAACAAGTGCATGAATTCGCCGATGTGTATGCAAGCAGTCGTCCAGTTGTGTGTTGGCAAAATTTGAAACCAAATTGTCTCATGGCTTGGCAGGTCACATATCAGCCTACTGCCAACCACATCACATCTGTGTGAAACATCTGTATGACACCCAGATGTATGCACCCATGTCACATTGCTTTTCCAAGTTACTTCTAATTTCTGGTCAAATAGCTTGGTACAGCATGTGAAATGATCCCTCTGTGGCTGCCTGTAATTTAAGAGCAGACCAATGAATGCATATGGATCAAATGAACCCAAAATAACACATATTACACTCACAACACAGGATGTATCACATTAAACTATATGCTCTCATCAATGCTTATTGCGTGCAAATTGCACAAACAAAAGGAAAAGTTTGCACTAAAAAGATTAGATATTCCAATAAACTGTGTTTACTTCGTGCATCTGTACAAAGAGTGAACTAATGTGGCTAACTCTGGGTGGTGTGTTCTGATGATCTTAGCAGCTAGCAAGAGTCCGAGAAATGCCTTGTTTATTTCTGTGCACACACATGCATTTGATCAAAGACAGTGTGATGAGCCGTGCCTGCCTCATGAATATGCACAAGGCAATGTTCTGCTTGCATTATGAGTTTGTTTAGGTCTGAGCTGCACTCCCGTGTTTTCACTCTTAGTTCCACCTTATCCAGGATTGTCTCTTCAACTGTGACCTTTGCTAAACAAACCACAACTTATCAGGCTTAAAGTCTTGAAAGAAACTAGGAAATGGAGAGGAGAAAATAAACAGACAAAACACAAAAAGTGCTGAGGAGAGAGATAAGACTACATTGGGTCAGAGAAGAAAGGAAATTAAATTAGGTATATGTCCTGTTTGTGCTTTGGTGGATTTATGTTCCTGCTTTATTTATTTCATTTGAGTAAAAAAGCGGTGGCAGTAGCAGACGTGGACATTTTAAGAGCTATGATCATGAATTTCTCAGGCAAAAATAGGATTTGACTGAACATGGCCCCGAAAGCAGGTGAATATATGAATGGTCAACTAGAAACAACAGAAGACACAATGCATGTGGGATGTCATATGCCAAAAGTGGGACAAATGTGTTTATAGAAGATTTTTAATGTTTAGTACGGTTACAGTGTCAGTATTTCTTTTATATATTTTAAAATATATATTACACAAGTAGTTTTTTAGCTTTTAGAAGATGAGCTGTCATATGACCCTTTTTTACTTTGAATATTTCATCATAAGGATAGAACTTTTTTTACCCTAATGACCCTCCTCCCTGCCTGTTCATCTAAATAAAAAGTAACACTATCTTAACTACCCAATTATCTATAGTGCTCCTTGCTCGAGCAATGCCTCTGTGTTAGTGCCAGAATTCCCTCACTCTCCAAACCTGTCACTCCACATTTGACAAGGAACAAATCCCTCTCTTTCCATCGACTCTAATGTCTCATGATAATTGAACAAATGCCAATGTGTGTTACATGATGTCTTTGTATTGCCATGGTGATTCAAGATTAGGACGGTGCTTCTCAATCCTAATTTGAACTCTGGGACGCAATGCAATATTTCACCAGACATTTCCAAGAATCACACTGTATATTCATATTTTTTAATTGTTATATGATATATATGATATATTTAATACATTTATTGTTCTTTATTTCTACAGCAATTTTCCTTCCTTCTCTCGCTCTCATCATGTTACTGAGTAAAGCAAGTTAAATGTTACAGTCGTTGCTCCTTTCACAATTATTAAGAGACACACAGTGACGCACATCATAAAGGTGTTGGAAATTATATTTCCGCATATATCTTCACCAAGGACCTAACACTGCAATATATTGCGTTTCACCTTTGATATGCTATCTGGGGCAAAATCACAGGATCCTTGTAGGTTTTTTCTCTCTCACCTAATTAATCAGCAATGGGGGGCGCCTGCCATTGCTAGCTTGCATTAGTCTGTATTTGTGCTGTGGCAAAAGCCTCGGCTCTAATTAGGAGAGATGATCTATTTTCCATAATTAGAATTGATGGCTTTTCTTCTGCACCACCAAATATTTTCTTTCTTTCTCTTACTCTTCCAACTGAAGACCTCATTCTCTCTTACCCCTACACACAGATATACTAGAGATGTGCAGAGAAAAGGAGTAAATAAAGCACTATGTGATTAATGGAGTTCGTTTCCAGCAGATTTGACTTCAGTGACAGGCTGATTATTAGATTTAAGCTGTCTCAAAATGTCAAACCATTTGAAGAAGAATGTGTCTCCCTGTCCTCTCCGGATCACCCCACAGTTTCTACCTTTATGTTACTAATTCTTTTGTGTTTCATACACAGTATGGTTTGTTCATAGGTAACATTTGTGTCACAAAATCAAGTTAAGAAAACCAAAAACAGAATAAATGAATGCATACATTATGAACATAGTTGTCCTTCTACTACTTAGTTTAAAATATTAAACCATTTGGGGGATAATCTGCAAAGTTGCTCCTGTGCAGTACAGATGCACTGAGCCTAAATTAGTCACCTTGTAAAACAAAAAACCCATATATACTGTAATCTTGTCCTGTCCCATGGGTGTCAGAGCCTCCTAATCTTTAAACACAAAGACAGCCCCTCTCTGTGTGGCTTTGAAAGCCTGTGCTAATGCTGTGTAAACATTGCTGCTGCTGTTTGCTACTGATTTAGCACATGTTAATATTACATGAGACAGTGGGGGCCTTTGATGATGTAAGTGAATACTCAAACTAGGGC
This sequence comes from Etheostoma cragini, assembly GCF_013103735.1. Classification (NCBI taxonomy): domain Eukaryota; kingdom Metazoa; phylum Chordata; class Actinopteri; order Perciformes; family Percidae; genus Etheostoma; species Etheostoma cragini. Next base: position 14,625,180 of record NC_048408.1, read on the forward strand.
TTTCCACCTCGGGGAAGGGGAGACGGGGCTGTGGAGCAGCTCCTTCGGGATTTGTTTCACTTCCACATGCAATCCAGCTTGGTGCGATTGTTTGCGTTTTAAATACTCAGGCAAAAAGTAATAACTAAATGCATAGTGGAACATATAAGGGCTTGCAAGCTAAGTGATAGCTTAAGAATTTGTCAAAAATAATTATGGTAGCCATTGATGTGTTTGGTTGTTTCTTTAGGCATCAAAGCCGACCAGTTATAGTAGCTTGTATTTAAAAATCAATGATGTGTTCTCAGGCATTTAAACTAATTGCACTCAGTCCCTAGATCAGTGTTTCTAAACAAAGATTGTCAATTTTGCTCAAGTTGATGCACCTGGATGATATCAAATTCATGGCTACTGGTCAAGTTAGGTCTTGAAAGGACAATTTTTTTTTCCGAGCTAAGAAAGTCTGGCAGCAGCTACCGACGGTTTTTTTCGAATCATGAGAAGATGGTTAATAGCTGCAAGCACGATTGGATGACATGGCGTTAGTATTGCAAACCATTTCATTTTTGGGATAAAAAAAAATTCAGAAGTTTTCAATCTGAAACTAGTTATTCTCACATTATGCATGCTCTTTTTTACAAAAACACATATACAGTACTGACATACTGACACTGATACTTGTTACAGAAACTTTTTTAAATGTTTTCGTATGTAACAATAATATTATCAAAATTTCAATTTGCTTTAATGAATCAAAACTGACTGAACATGAAATCTACCATGTATTCCAAAGTCATTTAAGAAAGTTCTACTAATGGCCATATAGGGCATGTTTAGAGATTGAGGGCATGTTCCTGTTTTCTTAAAAGGAGAATTCCAGCCAATTTTTATGTTAATCTTGAGTACTTGAGTACTTTCGATTGAAAAAAGGGGCAAATTTTTAAGTACCTTCATGCCTCAGGGCCTTTACGTCACATCAAGTTTTGTTTTAAACTCAGGGTGAACACACATCAATAGCAGCTAACAGCTAGCAGCTAACAGCTACCTCTAGCAGCTAACAACTAGCAGCTAGCTCTAGCAGCTAACCAAGCAAGCAAGCTACGAACCGGCAAGATCAAGACAGGGTAGTTAAATTAAAACAATGTCTGAGTTAAAAACACATCTTGATGTTACATAAGGGTCCTGTTCATGTTGTACAGACATATTACTTGCATTGTGTGTCTGTTAAGAGGCGCACAAAGGAACTCTAAAACTTGCCCCTTTAACTGCCGTTTTAGCTCTGTGGAAGCTTGTGCACGTAGCTGCAGCTACTCAGTGTTGCCTGCACCAATTCAGGTTGTGATTTTTTCAATCAAAAGTACTCGCATATTTAAAGCAATCAAGATTAACATAAAAATTGTTCGGAATTTAAGTAAAAGTAAAAAGTACTTAAAGTAAAAGTTTCTGAAATTTGAAATATGGTTTAAAACAATGTTAAGGTTGCAATGTTGCATTTTAAGTGGTGTGCTAGTGAGAATTATCAAGATTTATTTCTTCCTGTAGAGTCCCCTTGAGTTTTCCTGTAACTCACAAATTGAAAGCCATCTTAAGCTGTGCGCAGTAACCTAAGCAACAGCCCACAGGATGAAGTGATCTTTATTTTCTACTTCTCTGTTTCACCTGTGTGCTGGAACTAATTCCCCTGATCTATCAGGTGCCTGAGGTCAGTTTGTGCCTTCTGGGAGATGTCCTTTATTATTGCTGCACCAACCTCTGATAATCCCACACCTCTCACAGCCACCTCTGGACAGTTCAGCGATGATGATCTTTCTCTGACTTTAACCATATCCCAAAACCAAGCATGCCTGCTTGCCAGCTGGCATCGTGTTCCTCTAAATTTTACAACAGAATGTTTATGCAAGTGCACACAAAAGTACAAAAAGAGGGCGCATGCATACACCTCGTCGATTTTGCTCACACATGCACACAGCACAATTTCATCAATAGAGCTGTATAAGGACGAGCAGGCACAAGAATGAGAAGATCAGTTTCGGGGAGGAGAACAGACTCTTGATGAGCCATTAACCTGCTGTCGGTGAGGGAAAATGGCTGTGGGACGTGGTTTAATTTACCCTTCTATAAAGAGGTCGTTGAATTGATGAGCCATAGGAAAAAGAGTCACACCCCTGGTTTGGTGAATTAGCAATACTGACAGTGAACAGGTTGAGTGAGGAACTAGAAGCGTAGTCAATGTAAACATTCAGAGAATCACTGCTACACTCAAATCTATAAAACTAATAATATGGATTTGAGCAGGCCTATTGTGAATGCATGCTCCAATTTGGAAAGGAAATCATTTGAAATCTCTTCTGAAACACTCTAAATTGTTTTCTTTAGCAAAGGTTATGGAAAATGGAGCTGTATTTGACATAGTAGGCCAAATTCTTTCACTTTTTCCCCATTTTCTTTTTTAGCAGTCAGTGCTTTATTTATCTATCTTTGGACAAGGCATTCTCAGAATTAGTTCAAAATCTCTCTTTAAAAATATCCATCAGGGGGTACAAAGAGTCAATTTTCACTTTGAAATCAGCTGCTGTAGATTTCTATAAGCTCTCTTAACCGTCCATTACAGCTTTAGAAATGCAAACCTCTGATGCGGCTCAGAAGTGTATTGCCATCTGCCCCGCTGATGACCCTGCAGCTGGCCCGACAGAGGTGCGACAGACAGCAATGCCTAGCAGGAAGCGAATACCTGTGATTTTATCCCGTAGCTATCTGGTCAATAGATGACTAGCAAAGGTCTCTCCATCAATAAAAGAGAATGGTAAATTCTGGTCTGCTCTTTGCGTACATGGTCTTTCAGGATGTCTGCTAAACTCTTTCAAATGAATATACCTATATTTCCCTATGGCTTTTTTTAGACTATTTTGGGGCATTTTTAGTCCTTTATTGACAGGACAGCTGAAGACATGAAAGGGAAGAGACCTGGGCCCGCTGCGTCGAGGAGTAAACCTCTATAAATTTGCACCCACTCTACCAACTGAGGTATCCGGGCGCCCCTCATGTTCTCCAGAAAACTACAGATGCCCTGAGAGGCCTAATGGCAGTGACAAAACAACAAAAGACAAAACAAAAGACACTATTGTACACAGATATCCACCAAGGGGCATTAGCATCTGCATACAATGTAATGCTTCATTCACTACCTCTTGACATCAGAGCTGCAGAAACCTTTTAGACAAATACATAACATCAGTAAGAAGCTGAATGTATCTGTGTGTACATTGTGTGCTTATGTCGGAAGGATAGAGTGCTCTGATGTCCTCTATATCCTTCACTGGGAATAAAACAAAGACAGGCATTAACTGAAGTCTCCTAGCATGCAAGAACAGAAGGTTTTGGCATGATGGGTAATAACTCCAGTGGCAGCGTGCTTCATTCTGACTGCCATTTGAGAGCTAGCATTTCCTGCTCCCCTGCTATGCTGTAAGAGCAGAAAATGGGAAGCAATTTACAGTACAGTATATGAGGAAGGGCAAATACAGAGTACTTATCATCATTATAACTTTTAATATACAATGCTTGGATCAATTATAAAAGATAACATACTGAACTGTTGACCTGCTAAAGTATATGCCCTTTAAAGAATTACGAAAAAAAACTGAGGTTCAAATTCGATTGGCGTACAAACAAGAAAACAAAAATAGTTGCCTCCATTGTATGGTTCTTTAAATGTCTGTACATACACGCGCACATTTTCCATGCTATTTTAACAATGTATATATCAGGCAAGAGTACAACTACAAAATGACTGCATTGTGCAACTTTGTGCAATCTCCTTTATTATTGACATTGTTATTATTATTCTAGTTGGTTGTGCACAGCTGTAGCATGCTGGGAGTAGGACTCGGGGGTGGGATGGATTAGGACAATGAGCAGGATGGGCCAGAGGGTTGGGAAGGGGAAGGGCTGCTTTATATTTTGTATAGGCTATTTTATGGTTATTAAATGTTAAAAAAGTGACTAGTCAAACACGATAGTGTACATTTAACATAATGTTATGAATCATTCAATAAAAATTTAAGGTCATCATCTAATAAATTCTATACTAAATTTTCTGAAATTATGTATTTGTATCTCATGACTAATAGTGAGATAAAATCCATTTTCCATCCATTGAGGCAAAATGGGACTCAGAAAATTCTGTACTTTGGAACACTGTATTGTTAACATCCTGGAAAAATGAAGCTGATACATGAATCAGAGGGAAAAATGGCATTATGGGACGTCAAATGTGATATGACTAAGCCCCCATGGACACATGACATAATTGAGGATTTATGCTGGGCTATATATCATTTACCATATGAAGTCTATGTTCACAGAAGCATGGTGCAATGTCAAGTCTTATTCCCCTTTTGCTTTCTCTTTTGTCGCACTTAATCTTGTGTAATCCACTTAGTGTCATATCTGAATAACATGACAGGAATTCCTCCGCTCCTTGTTGAGTACCACCTTTACAGAAGCTATCCCAGCTCTTAGCGGGAATGCTGACGGTTTTTGTCTCTGAGGTTATCTCCAAGGCAATTTGTTTGTGGAAGGTTTGGGAAATGTGTCACACAAGCATAGCCACCTATTCATGAATTCTGTGAGAGATAATGGACCCTTGAGTTGACTCCTGTTAGCCTGCAGGGGACGGTTGGGGGCAGTCTTTTGTGAAGACATGCTTGATGACGGTATAATTCCCATTTGCTTATCGTCCCCTTTTAGAGACAGTGGAGATGTAACACGACTAATGTAAATATCAGCTTGAGTTTAAAAGATTGAGTGATTGCATCCCAGGGCACAGCTGTAATTCTTCATTAAAAGAACTGATGACCAATTCCCTCTGAGACTATGGACTGAGTCACAGTGGAATTAATAAAGAAGCCAAGAGGAAAAAAGTGCCAAATGTCAGTGCATATTATTAGAATCAAAGTTCCACAAGTTATTTATGGATGTACCAGTTTGTTTGTATTTCATTTTGCTAGTATAACAATGGTGTGTTTGAATATTGTTTGGAGATTTATTTCCAATAATATAACTTTGAAAAGGCCACAATAAAACATATGGTATCATCTAGCAAACCTTTGCAGGAAGACAATTCATGTTAATATTTGTGATTATACTGAATTTACATTACCTTTTAAGTTTAAGAGCAGGATAGCGCTTGGTGCACACAGCTTTGATCCACCCATGCTTTGCCCAAACTATTTCAGGCCATTTTTTAATACCGAAAAATAAAAAACAATGTGGGATACTAATGGTGTCAGGTACTTAGATCCTTTACTTACAAAGTACAAATACATTCATATTAGGGCTGAACGATATTGTGTTTTAGCATTGACATCGTGATGTGCGCATGCTCAATGGTCACATTGCAGGTAGTTGCAATGTTGCTGCTTGATAGAAAAGTACATTTTTGGCAGTCAGTGAAGCTACGGTAGTCAGTGTTTTATAGTCGCTGCAAATACAAACTAAATAACCTGAATAATGCAACATAATCACAACGTCTTCCGGCCATTTCCCCCTGCAGAAAGCTGCTACCAGCCAGGCTAAAGCTAATATAGTTAGCCTAAAGAACAAAGGAGTCGATCTGTCCCAACTAACGTTACGGTTTGGAGCTGTGACACTGGAAACGTAACACTAATCTACTACAGAAGTCTGTGTTTGATCTAACGTCATTTACACTTATTTAATTGTTCTTGGATACACAGAGTAGGCTATGTTGCTAGTGCGCGTGACATGCAGGTCTGATAAATTTATTGAACTTACATGCTAGCCCCACTAGTCGACCACAACGGAAAATTTTGAGGGAGCAACATGCCGTCACTATCAATCATGTTAGCCTTGATTGATTATTATATGAATACAATGGTGTCCTGTTAGTCAACCAGCGTATTTCTACCTAATTCCACTCTCCTAAACCACTTCAGAAGAACGTTAGCCACAGAGCTTACCTGCTTTAGAGCATTAAATTCAACAAAGGCCGGGTCACATTAGAAAAGATCCTTTTTTATTTTTTTCTTCTATGTAGATGCACTCCCCTACAAAATCACTGCAGTAGTTAAGAATGATTTATTATTTCCAAATAGAGCTATTTATGCCATCTTTTAAAAATTAATTTTTCTTTTTTCATATCGCAATATATATCGCAGGGGGGAAAAATATCCCAATGTCAGATTTTTCCGATATAGTGCAGGCCAAATTCATAAAAAAATACTACATTTCAAGAAAGCAAAAGTTATTCAGTAGGAAAAAAATCCCTTGTGACTGATAGTATACAGTATATTACATTGTTAATATTGATTCAAAAATGAGTATGTAATATGTAGCATGTCAAGGTGGAACTACTTCCTCTTAGGAACTACCTGCTGCTAACAACTAATAGACATTCAAAACATGACATGGACACTACATTTTATCCGAGGTGACAGAAGCCAAAGAGGTTGGAAACCACTGGTTTAGTCTTTAAAGAAGACCCATACTCTACTGTTATAAGACTCAGATTTAGGACTAGGACATACATCATTGATTATACAAAGGGAAATTACATTTTTTTTATACTCTGTTGCTGTTACACACGGGCCCGAAAACAGACACACATGCCTAGGACTTAAACATCCACTAATGAAGCGACGTAAGAGGGGGCTATTCTTGACCGGCGGCCTAAGCAATTGCAGTTTAGTGCCTTGCTTAAGGGCACCTTGGCAGTGCCCAGGAGGTGAAATGGCGCCTTGCCAACTTCCAGTTGCATGGGTTCTTAAACGGACGACTCTCCAATTCCTACAGACTAAGCTACTGCCATCCTACTTGTATTTATTGTTTCTACCAGTTTAGATTAAATTTAAATTGTTTTTTGATTTTGATTTCATCAGAAATTGGAAGATATAAACAACATCGGCAGCCAAGATTACAGGTTTCCCTGACGTTGACATCATACTGAGCTAAGAGTAGAAAAACCTAGAAACAAGAGTGTCCAGAACAGTTTGAAATCTGAGGTTTTGGCTTACAACTCATTTGAAGCTCTGGCCATGGTTAATATGAACATCCGACATCATAACATTATAGATATGACAGAAAATACAGAAAGCCATTATAGGTCTCCTTTAACAATGTGTTGTTTTATAAAATATCATATGCTTTTATTGTATGAATAATGAAATGTAAAAATCTGAAAATGATCTACGTACTGCTGTCAGATAGTGGAGTAAAACATTTCCCCAGTGAACTGTAGTGATATAGAAGTATTAAGTAAAACGGATATACTCAAATAAATTACAAATACCTCAAAATTACAGTATAGTAAAGGCAGCAGTAATACAGTACTTTTCAATATTTTGATCTAGCTCCTGTAGTTTCAGGCTGCAATGCTCTTGGTATCAAAAGTTGCTTCATTTTGCTACTTCAAGTTCCTTTATTACCGCCATGAGCTCTGTGTCACAGCCTCTGCTGCAACCACTACTGTAGACTGTGTTGGTAAGTGGACCAAATCAGTAAGCTAGACTCCAATAAGTGACTTCCTATTGTTTTTAGAACACCAGCATGCACCTGTCTCCCATTCACCTCACACAGTATATTTGCCTCGACTGTCGTCCTTTAAACCCACCCTTCATTGCTTCTGTGCCCATCACACCTCTGATATGAAGGGATAACTGTATGTTGTCCCTACTGTATCTCACTTAATGGCTCTTAATGATACAGAACTCAAAATAATATCAGTATAATTCATTCAGTTAAGTTTGCAGTTAATTACGGACCTCTTAGCAGGTCAGTGATCAAGCATGACTGTCTTCAGTTTTTATCCATTTTCATACAGCTCATATTTCATAATCGCTTTACTGGACAGCAAGATTTCTTACCACACAAAAAGAAATCCTTAGTAATAGAATGGCACATGGTCTCTGAAGATGTCACCATTGACCAAGGACCTGCTTGCCCATTTTGGTTCAATCAACAGTAAGTCTTGATCCACTTTATTTCATTTATATTTCCAAATGATGGAGCCTACAGTGCTATTTTTACACTCTAAACTTTAAAAATCCCTTTTGTACTTTTCCTCAGTGTGATGCCTCTTCACAATTCTGTCTCTAAATTCTAAGGGAGTGACTTCACTGTACACTTTCTGTTCTGATATGCCCAGCAAAACCTAAGAAACGCAGATGTCAGTCCACTAAAATAATCTTTGATGGGCAGAAAAGTGCCGACAGGCATTAAGGATCAAGCTCTAGAAAACACTCAAAGGTGCTGGGTAAAGTCTGTATGCTACAGCACCACAGTACAGTATGTACAGTACATATACTGTACATTCATATATACTGTATATACTGTACATTTATATATATATGCCGTATATATAGATATATACAGGAGTACAAAAGCTATACAATAGCTCTAACAGTACATCAAACAGTATTTGGCTCTCTGTTGTGCCAGTGTGAGTTTTTCCTCAATTTCCATCATGGTAAACGAGGGACCTCGTCTCCTTTAGTGTAAATAAATATGTAACACTGATGAGCAGAGAGTCAATCTTAAACCCTGAGCTGATTTCAACTTAGCACTCAGACATGACCACAACAATGAAATATGTATCAAGAAAATAAAAATGAGGAAGTCAGTGGAACCTTAAAAAAAACTTTAAGGTAAACTTTAAACTTTCACTTTAATAAAATGAAAGCCCAATTCACCCTCAAATTGACGACAGAGATTCATACTACATAATTGACAATACTTATACTATCATACTAATACAACAATACTAATAATAAACTACATTTCTATTTTTTACTTTAGTTTTATCCTGTACTTTACAGACTCATAACAATTGAACGGATTCATCTACTTTAGCATTGTGGGTTATTTTGTTGAGATAAGTAAGAAAGGATACACGATTTACCCATTCGATTGTTTGCGTTATGTAACAATGCACATACACACATGTCATATGGTTGAGAGCTTTTAAAATAAGCAAAATAAACAACAAGAAAATGAAAGGGGAGTGGGGGAGGTTGAATGCTTTATGAAGACAATATTCACAGATACTATGTGCTTAGTCACAGTCTTTGTTGCAATAATCTAAATTACAAAAATCTACTGTACTGAGACAACAATTGAATAACCACATTATTTTCTGTCTGAATTTTTTTTCTTTGGGCCATAAACTCACCTAAAAATAACTCCAAAAGGGGCATACCTAAGGTAGATTAGGCAGGGTATGATGTATCTTTCTACGTACCTCCGTGGCTACATCATCCAAAGGCAGATTTCCTCTGAGGCTAATAACTTTGTATGAAAAGAGGGTATTAATGTTGGCTTAAAGGTTTGGGTCATCACAAATAGACCTGTTCCAACAGTGATCCATCCACTTCCCTGTTAACTGTCCAGTAAAGCTCTTAATGCAGTGGCCCCCAGAATAATATTTACTGCTGCAGTCTGTCTCATTTCGCTGAGCCCTGAAGGCCAATTCAGTATTGGTTACATTCAACTGTGTATTGATTATGCATAATCACTGGAGGTACGGTATGTCTTTCCCCTTTCCCCTTTCCGCTCATGTCAAAAGTAAGGTCACTGCCGTAAATCCAAAGTAGGAAAATCTAATGAACTGATGAAGGTAAACTAAACAACCTATTTTAATGTAGCTAATGTATAGAGAGCACTTTATCATCAGACACAACATACTGCATTCTTGTAATAAAAAAATACTACATTTGCCATAACTAATTACTGCATTTACAGCTTAGTGGATTACGCTGTTTTTGCAGCATTTGGGACAAAAAAAATGTAAACCGAAAAATACAGGTATCATCCATCCATCCATCCATCCATCTTCGACCGCTTATCCGGTATCGGGTCGCGGGGGCAGCAGCTCCAGCAGGGGA
>NC_048408.1:14635154-14638856 GCF_013103735.1 Etheostoma cragini
CCTTAGGCACCGTCCCAGACCTCCACGCAATGTTGAAGAGGCGTGTCAACCAAGACAGCCCCTCCACACCCAGAGCTTACAGGTATCAGAGAAAGCTAATTTTGTAAATTAGGAAAGGGAAAATAAAAAAAAAACTGCAAAGTAGGGTAGTGAGGATGCAAAAGCAAATACAAACACACTACGAGGGAGGGTTAATCATGATCTAAACAATATACAGAGCTATGCATAGAACAATATAGGCGATAATAGGAGCCGTAGAACAATGCACATATGTACAATTAGGACTTCTCTACGCATTATGCAACTCTGCTCTTGATTTCAGGAATCCTTGCAGAGCTAGGGCCCTGTTAGAAATGAGGCAGATACAGAGGTGTCCTTCATAATGCCACAGCTGTTGAAGAAAACTACTCCAAGACGGAGTCAGGGTCATTAGAATAAACATTAGAATAGTGATTAGTGCAACGTCCTTTAAAGGTCCAACAATTGTTTGCACGTGTTCATTCTCGCTGCAGTGGCTATAAAAAGAACCACGGTAACCTTAAAAGGTTGGATATTCATCGTTTGTTTCAATTAACAAGAGCATATCCATGTGGGCAACACTAAATTAATGGAAAGCTTGGCCTGCAGCATCAAAATTCAAGAGGCAGATAAAAGGAAGTTAAAACTGACATATGGTGATTATACATGTGCATGTGAAAAAGATAATTATTTACAGCCGTACAGATATATTAGAGAGGGGGAGTAAAAGCTTTAGAGTAGTAAAAAAAAATGTAAACTATACATTTGTACCAACACTTTTACATGGATTAACACTCTAGTAATTTTCTGTATGTACCTTTCCAAAATGTATTCAAAAAATAAAAAAACACCACTTCTGACCAATCCTCAGCCACAATAAATATCTCCAGTCTCTCAAGGGAGTTTGGACTCTACTCCCTTAGCAATGTTATTAGCACATAGTGACAGTCAAATGGGGTGTGATAAAAAAGTGTACTATGTTGTATGAGAAGTCTGGACTCTTACGCCTAAATTCACAATTTTGTGAACCTTTCAATCATTGATCAGTAGGACTGCAACGATATGAAGCAAGACAGATGAGAAGACATGGGTTGTATAGTGGTGTGGAATGTATAGTTGTATGTTGTCAGTGTCATTGTTTTTATTGTAGACTGTGTGTGATAATGGTTGATTTGGCTTAGCTAAGAGAACAACAAGTAGTTTGTGAAAATAAAAAACACAATTTTCTATTAAAAACTTCAATAATGGAAAAATGGACCAGGATGTTTAAAATGTAATTAAAAGTCTAATGTTCTACCTATAATGTTGGTATAGCAAGCAGTAGTTTTAGATGGTAATTTTTCATTCATCTTGGAAAAAATATGAATCTTTTTTAATAGCAACCTAAAGTGAGCAGTTGAGTTGGAATATTCATAATTGCTGTCATACGTCTCAGACAAAAGATCTAGGCTACGCTTTAAAACGTGGGAAATAGATGATTCAACAAAATAAAGGTTACATAGAAGTTATATGAAAAGGATTATAAACCTTTCATGATACTCAACTCTACAGCTGTCCAAGAGCATGTCTCTGTTAATTTCAGTGCACGGAAGCACAGAAGGGAGGGGGAGCGGATGGGATGAGGAGGAGGGAGGGGCAAGCTAGTCTTGTTTTGTTAGAAAATACTCTGAACGTCAACAAGAAGTAACGTCACCAGTAATGTCACAGTAACATAGCTTAGAGTACCTTTAACCTCTTACTTTAACTTTGTGACTAAAATGTGCTATATAATTGAAGCTAATATTATAAACTAACACACATAAACACCAGTTAAAATTGTATCTACCAAACTGGAAAAAATAGCTTGATTGGTGATGGGTTAGGATTAGTTACTTCTCAATAAAAGTGAGCCTTGGGAATTACGAGTACTGAACTATACACCAATGATAGAAGGTCACATAATGTGACCCTTAAACACTGAGAACTAACTAGCTCTCTATTTCTCTGTATCTGTATAATTTACCTTGACCACTTCTTACTGATTTTCTTCTAGCTAACAGGATCCTACATATGCTTGGACTTCAGTTATATTCAGTTATATAAACTTAAGTCATATTGCCTGGGAATCATAGGTGTAGTATCAATATTTTTTGTCTGTCTATTTAAAATGTCATTGTTCTGCCGGATTAAGAAAAAAAGTGTGTGTGTTAATGTGGGTGAGTGTTAGTGTATAAATGTATAAAGGTTGTAAGTGACTACACACATAGACTGTGTACTTGTGAGGTTGCAACTATTTGTATGGTATAAATAACTGAACTAGGAAGACATGGCCAATACTAATTAAAAAAAAAACTAATTTGGGAGTCATGAAGAAAACTATTGCAGGTAATTCCATTCCATTTTACAGATCCATTACATGTCTTTAAGCCAGTGATATACCCAGCTAAATAATTAGTGATTTCCTTCAGTGGTCAAGATGGTGTAATAAGTATGATGTGATTAAGAGACCCTAGGGGTAAAATTGGCTCGTCACTAAGGTGAGCAGAGAACTGTGGTTGGAGAAAAGAGAGATATTTTACACTGTGGAGTCAAATGGAAGAAAATCAAATGAAAATAAAGTAGACATGCCTAGGGGAACTTTTTACTTTTACACTTCTGATCATCTCCAAAGTCCAGGCTAATGGCTTAAGGCAGCTCCTCCCTAATATCAGGGAGATGACCCGCAGTGACGCTGATAGGGATGTTAATTAGGCTAAAAGATTAGAGGATTGTGATGGTGGTTTTGTGGTATGATGACTGTGTCTGTGATGGCGCAAATAATTATGATGGCAGCAATGACAATGATATTGCCAAGTAAATAGGATAGCCTTGAGTGTATTAGCTATTCAGCTAGCCTGTGCCAGTAATGTGCACGCTAACCTTGACAAAATAATGTAATTCTGCACTGCACCTCCTTAAAGCTTGTGCTCTATATTTGCCAATATTTGGTATGTGTTCTTGAACTATTCTTAAACAGTGACAAGGAAATAGTTTGGACATCAGAGGTAAGAATGGACAGTATGTTCTGGAGTTATCAAGTATTCATTGGAACTGAGAAACTATACCATGGCCCAATGTTTTCTTTAGTACAAAGCTGCAAAACAATGCTCAAATAAAACCTGATAAACTTTCTCATCTGCAGTGAATACTTAATTCTCAGTTCTCTCTCAACACTATTGGCATATTAACATGAATGGAAAACCGCATTTTACAATGAAATTTCACAATTTTTGCAAACATAAAACTTAACACTCTCTTTGTGAATAACGAGTATCACAGTATAAACATTCTAATGAGATGACACCATAGTAACAGGGATTCCAGAAGCTCCTTTAATAAGTTTTCTTAAAATTTAATTCTTAAGGCCCAAATGCACTGAAAGTGTCTGATGCGCACATTTTGAAGTACAACTATTGTCACTTCAAAAGGTCAACCTTGTTTTGATTGGGTCAAAAGAAGACTCAGCAAACAATGATTTCCTCAGCCACATTACCTGTTCGGTGACAGCTGCTGTAATGATGAGACTGTAATCAAAATTTAAATTAAATTATTTTAATGCATTGCCCAAAACTGTGCACTCACTGCACGTCCACCTCTCTCTCTCTCTCACTCTCTCTCTCTCTCTCTCTCTCTCTCTCTCTCTCTCTCTCTCTCTCTCTCTCTCTC